>NW_027064274.1:0-5000 GCF_032884065.1 Artemia franciscana
ACTGAACTTGAAAACAGGGGTTTAATTTGCTACGGGGTGGGGGCAACTGCCCCTCCCAGACCTTCTTTTACTCCCCCTCTATGACCCTAGTTTGCCCCCTCTGCTGAATTTCAGTTTCTTCAAAATTCTGTCAAAACTAAGATAAGCCTGCATAATTCAAGCATCCACAGAAACTGATCAGTTTTCTTTAGTAGCCTATATATTAATCTTTATGGTACTATATGGCTCATTTTTCAGTTGTCATTGTCATTTTCACTTGATTTGCGTGATTAACTTGTGGCAAAGTTTCTAGTGTGAGAAAATATTGGAGGGCGGTTGTCTCTCTCCCCTCACATGGGACGTCTCTGCAGCCAACTAAGATAGCAGTTCGTCCCTTGTGATCGAGATTGCGGCCCCTAGACGTACACCAGAAGAATTACCGTCTGAAGTACCTTTAAGGAGCATTTTTTCTCAATTAGTCTAAATATTAAGGAGTCAAAAACTCATTTTAAGCACCTTTGCCTGCATAGACTACGTAAATTTTCAAGAAAAAATATGCAAGTGTACGGCATCACCTCCCCCGCAAGTAAGAGTTCAATATTCAGTTTTTGATAGATTTAAATTGATCGGCTATCTCAGATGATAGCAACTTTTTCTTCGATTGGGAGAAATTGTAGTTTAGGGCAACAAAATGGCAGAAATCCGATTTCTCTCGCGCGATACTTTTGGTCACTTTAAAAGGGCCCTAGGGCCTCTAATTTCCGCCCTCTTCTAATCTTCTAAGCTCTTTGAATGGATACGATTGACCCTGAAAAAAAACAAAAACAAGAAAACAAAAACAAAGAACACGAATCCGAGATCCTTCTTTTGGGGAAAAAAGAGCCCTAAGGCCTTTAAATTCCGCCCTCTTCCAATCTTCTAAGTTCTTCGAAAAAAAAAAACAACAAAAAACAAAAACAAAGAACACGAATCCGAGATCCTTCTTTCGGGGAAAAAAGGAAAAAATTCCATATTTTTGCAGAATGAGCTTGAAACGTCCACAATAGGATTCTCTAATATACCGAATTTAATGGTGTAATTTTCACTACGCTTTCTTAAATCTTGGTAATGTTTCTCCCATTTTTTGAAGATCAGACAAATTTTCTCAGGCTTGAAGAGTTTAATGTTTAATATCAAAATCAATGGACGTGAAGTTTATGGTATCAGCATCAGTGTTGTGACAAGTAATTCAAATTTGTAATTAAATATCAAATATTAAGTGCTTCCAATTTTTTTACTTAAGCATGAAGTATTAAGTACCAGACCACAATTGTACTTAAGTAGCACTCGAGTTTTAAGTACTAAACTTGTACTTAAATAGAACTTCAAGTACTACTAAGTATAACTGCTAGCAGCTTTTCAAGTTCTGTCATATCTAGTTGTATAATGGAAATAAAACAAAGTCATATAATAAAGGCATTATGCAGTTTAAACAAATAATTAAACACCACAAAAGACAGTAGGGCTCCGCTTCTTTGAACGTTAGTTAGTTTTATACAGTAATAATGCCACATGTATCCAACAGTCTACCAAACTAATTAATTACGGGATTTTAGGTACTTTTAGGAATTCTTCAACGGGTGTTTTCTTCTTCTTTTTTCCATTTAGTCAGAACTGTATTGTTCTAGGTCAAGAAACATTGAAAGAGGTGTAGCCTCCCTTGCTCAAGGTTAATGATTTGTCTTCTGGTGGAAATACTGGTACTGGGAATTTGCTTTTGGCACTGCTAAGCACTCAAACCTGAAATCTCCTAGCAAGTTTCTTCGTGGAGACAAAATGGATCCTCCAGTTGAAATAAGGCTTTCAACCGGAGCTGAAGATGGCAATACACAGTTGTAGCTTCGAAAAACTTGCTGCACATGAAGGTAATCCTTAAGAACGCAAAGGTTCCTCCGTTTGTCTTGTAGAAGCTGCAAAACCTCTATCTGCACTTTGTTAACTGCAGAGTTAGACTGTGATGATCGCTTTCATGTTCTGAGGATTTGTAGAAACCATCACCTGACAAGTGACTGGACTTATCGTCTTTGGGATCTTTTGTTCTCATCCTTTTAGCCTCCTCAACCAACATTGTTGCAGCTGCTTCTTTCTAGCTGTCAGGGAATATTTTGTTCTTGAACATGGGCGTGTTGCATGTTGCGAGGACGTAGTCTTTGCAGCTTTGGGCGGAGCCCCCAAGAAAGCTAAACTGCAGCTCAACGCCATCTAGTTGTGCGCTAACCAATGGAGCAGTGTAATTCACAGACTGCTTGAGTTTCTCAGTTCTTTCTGAAGGCTTTTGATTGTCGGTCAATTGCTACCAAAAAAACATTTTTGTTTCTGAAAATTTGAAAAATTCTTTTGCGTAAAAAAAGTCTTTCCACTGAAGCGGAATGTACTTGGGGAAGTACTTAAGAATTTATTGGTACTTGAAAGCTTTAGGTACCTATTTATTTTACTTAAGTATTAAGTACTTAAGGAAGAATGTGCTTATGTAAAACTCAAGTACCTTGATTTTCTACTTAAGTAGTACTTGAAGCACAAGTGCTTCAAGTACTTCTCAACACTGATCAGCATTAAGTAACGGTTCTTTTGCATCAATTGTTGTGAAAGCTCCTTTTCTTCAAAGTCTTGACTGGTATCGGCCCTACTTGCTCCTAACTTACAGTTCATTACTACAAATTAATTGAATTTACATCATATATTCTTCATACATTTTGGAATGTTCGTAGAATATCACCAATCCCTCCTTTTGTTTATTCTGTTTGTATGTATTTATTTCCTCTGGGCTGTTTAATTTTGCATGAGGGGAGAATCGGCGAAGGGAATTTTCCGTAGTAAGGAAGGAATTTATATATAGGCAATTTTTTGAAAATTCAAAGCATGATCTTCTGAAAATATAAAATGCCAAAACTTTGTATTAGCAAAAACTTCGCTACAAGGTTATTTCTTTCGGTTAGAAGATTTTACCATGAACAATCGAGTATAATTGAAACAAGTATCAGCAGAGAGAGTGCTGAATTCCAGGTTTGTTTGGGGCTAGGCTATTTTGACCTCTCTTTTGTTCCTTTAAGTAGCCTATGCCCATGATTTCTTTGATGAACAAATATCTGTACGAATTAACATAGCGAAAAAAAAGGTAAATCTTGAACTGTTTAAATTACCAACCGAATAAGGTGAACATACCACCCAATTCCATTTTTGTGCTAGCCTATTTCTGAATTTTATTTCTTAATTTTGAAATTTATTTTTCAAATTTACTTTTTTACTTGCCTAAATTTTTGTGTGGAGGGAGCATTTATCCCCCTGCCCTATTGCAAATTAGGCCTATACCCCTGGGGTGAAATACAGTAGAGATGCAGTTTGTTTTTACTAGCTTTATTTATTCTGCTTATGATGAAGTAAGAATTTTCGTTTCTAACCCTTTTAAATAGCTAAGAATGAGAAAAAAGGGTATCATCTTTGAAGGTCTATAATGGACATAAAATTGAACTTTACTTATATGTTCAGTTTTACTTAAAAAATTCAAACTGAACAAACAGATATCATGCTATATGTGGGAGAGGATCACCAGTCACTTACTCTTTAAACTAAAGTTTGGCTTTTTGTCACATTTCTTAAAGAAAGAAACATGAGAAACATCTGTCACTTAAATTCAATGGCCTTTAAGTTTAAGTTTTTAAATATACACTAAAGATTTTTACTGTTTTCAAAAGTAGAATTGAGAGAAAGGGTCAAACTTTAGAGTAAAGAGGAGGGAACAGCCCCTTTCATATACAGAGTAACCTCTGGTTGTTTTAAGTTTTAATGTTGCTCCTTACTTTCAGTTAAAAATACTTGTTTTTTATTTAATATATTTGGAATCAAGATAAAAAACTAATTGTTTTGATGTTATTCTGATTTTTTACTTAGGTTTCTATTCAGCTAAGTTGTTCCTTTCTTACTGTTTGTTACCATAAACTGCTTGATGGGATTCAAGACACTTTTTTGATATGTTTATAAAACTCCTATTTTATAATTCAAAGTTTGAACAGATTCATCTATGCGTATTACTGTAAGTCATATTATCCAGTTGTATTCAAGTATATATTATAGCAAAGAAATCCAGAACACAACATGAACATGAAGCAACAATAAGCAAAAGTGTAACAAATAAGCAACAAAGCACATTAAAATATTGCAATTTCCTTATTCTCACAAGAAAAACAGGAAAATCCTCTCATAATATCTGGCACTGAGGGAGGTTATGTTAATTCACTGGTCTAGTTTTTCTGCCAGTCTGAGTTTTTCTGGTCTGTTGGTGATGGCATTAGTTCTGGACAAGAGGTTCCTGGATGGCATCCAAACACAATTGCTATCTGGCAATTACATCCCTTTTCTATTTGGGAATAATACTGTTTAATGTCTGTTAGTGATTTTGATGCATGAAATTGGGCTGCTCCTAAACGTAATTTTGAGACATCTACTTGCAGTTTGAAATTACTGCAGGTGAGGTCAAAGAATTGAATTGTGTTGTAAATTGATTTCTTAATTGATTAAGCACTTGATTATGAACAGGATTCCATGCAAATACTTTGTCTTTCAACAAGGATCTGAGTGGCTGATTTATAGCCAATAGGTTTGGTATATATTGTGAATAGTCTAGTATACCAAGGAGAGTCTGTGGTTGTTCACATGATTTGGGAGCAGGCATTTCATTGATGGCTCTTATCTATATTGGATCTGGATGAATTCTCTCTTGATAAAATGTAACCAAAATAAGGATTAGATTTTGCCTTTAGAATGCATTTTTCCTTCTTTAATGTGACTCCTTCCTCAATGCTCTATGGAGTATTCATCTAAGATTTTCACTTTGTTCTTTTTCTGATTTGTCTGCAACAACCACATCAAAAACTATGATGAAAAATCAATCAAGGCATGACAAGCTTCCTTCATGTGCCTCTGAAATCCATCTTGGGCAGCTACAAGTCCAATTGGCATATGTTTAAATTAATTGTATCCAATAG
>NW_027064274.1:7500-27120 GCF_032884065.1 Artemia franciscana
TTCATTTCTTTGTAATTTTCCTCCATATTGTCTCTCCTTTCATCTCAAGTTAGTTAGAAAAGATGTTGCCTTTAATCATGATTTGCTCCAAATAAAGGACAAATAAGAAAAATAGAATGGTGTTCTGCTTAAATATTATTAGTGATATTCAGCTCATTCACATTCATGCCCCAAAATGAAGGATCCTTGTAGCTGTTATTTGCCAATTAAGAAAAGCAACTACACCAACTAAGGTGTGGTTTTAGCTGTAGCTCTTTTCAAAAGGGCAAACTTTTGTTTGCCCTTTTCACAGGCAATGAATCATTTAAGTGTTAAATGTAGACTAAATAAAGTTGTAGGTAAAGCTATAATTATTTTAATGTTGCATGGGAACAATTTATACTACTTTCTGACCAATAGTGACGTAAATAGTGCTGCTATGGCAACTGATGAAACAATAAAACGAAATAAAAGTGTCATTAGGCATGTGTGCTGGAATTTATTTCAGTGGGTGGTGCATCAAAACCTTTAAATCATTTGACTGATTGGGGGTAAATGGAGAAACTTGTATGGACATCCAGTGGGGGGATGAAAAATATCCTTTTTTGGTTGTTTCATTGGTGAAAAATGCCCTGCTCTTAGACTTTGAAAAATAGCTTTTTTGTGTCTTCATAAAAAATATGTTTATCTCCCTTCACTTTCTTGAATTGGCACCTCATGGAAACTCACAGAATTTTTAGAATGTAAGTAGAGGAGTCCCTCTCCCTACATTATTATCTGGTACCACTCCTAAGTCATCAAATTTCTTGTTTTTTTTACGATTTTTGGTACATTAGGAAAAATAATATAATCGAAATATAGGCAATGCCATCACAAGAATGTAAAAACCTTGTATTCTGTAATACTATTAAATCCAGAGGCGATTTTATGGGAGGGATGCAGGGAGTGCTTGTGATGGGTGAAGAAATTTGAGGGGCGAAATATTTCAAATGAATAATCTGATGGTTATATCACTTTGTAATTTTGAAATTTCATTTTAATGGTACTTGGCATTAACCAAGTGACATACAGCAATCGCAAATTCTGT
The DNA here is from genome assembly GCF_032884065.1 of Artemia franciscana. Lineage (NCBI taxonomy): Eukaryota > Metazoa > Arthropoda > Branchiopoda > Anostraca > Artemiidae > Artemia > Artemia franciscana. The sequence goes on from NW_027064274.1 coordinate 8,567, forward strand.
CAGTCTGTCGGTATGTCTGTCTGTCTTGGTTTTGCTAGTTTAGGTACTTCCAGATAAGCTAGGACGATGAAATTTGGCGGGCGTATCAGGGACCAGACAAGATCAAATTAGAAATAGTCGTTTCCCCAATTTGACCATCTGGGGGGGGGAGTGAAGGCTCGGTTAATTAGGAAAAAAAATCGAAAAAATGAAGTATCTTTAACCTACAAATGGGTGATCGGATCTTAATGAAATTTGATGTTTGGAAGGATGTCGTGTCTCAGAGCTCTTATTTTAAATCGCGATCAGATCTGGTGACATTGGGGGAGTGGGGGGGGGGAGCCTAAAATCTTGGAAAACACTTAGAGTGGAGAAATCAGGATGAAACTTGGTGGGTAGAATAAGCAGGTGTCGTAGATACGTGATTGACATAACCGGACCGGATCCGTTCTCTTTGGGGGAGTTAGGGGGTTGGATTCAGTGCTTTTGTGATTATAGTGCTTCTGGACGTGCTAGGGCGATGAAAATTGGTAGGCGTGTCAGGGAGCTGCACAAATTGACTTGATCAAGGCGTTTTCCCCGATATCACCATCTGGGGGGCTGAAAGAAGAGGAAAAATTAGAAAAAATTGAGGTATTTTTAACTTATGAGTGGGTGGTCGGATCTTAATGAATTTTGATATATTGTAGGACCTCGTCACTCAGAGCTCTTATTTTAAATCCTGACAGGCATTAAACCTCTGATTTTCCTTTTAAAGCAACCTATTGATTCTTAGATTTTTGCTATAGCTCATACCATATGAGCTCTTGGCTCTTGGCCCTTCCGACCTCGTCACAAGTGCCATATGAGCTCTTAGCTCTTGTTATTGAAAAAAGTGGAAGGCGTAACTATTAAAGGAAAATAATTGATAAATTATTCATTAATTACTAAGATAAATTAAAAAATAAATAGAATTAGATAATAATAATTAAATAATAATAATTAATAATGATTAAATAATTTTGTTTATAATTGCAATTTTGTTAAAATTTGTTTCAAAAAATCTGTGGCAGACAGGTGAAGGGGTGCTAATTAAGATTTTGTCTCGGGCGCAAGAGAGGCCAGATTCGCCACTGAATTAATCGCTGATATAGAAACTTACATTGATGAGTTTTTTTGCTTTGGAAAGGTTTCGGTTAATACAGGATTTGGTTAATTTCATTTAATTGGGAAAACAAAATGAAAACACATTTAGCAACCAAGTTGTTTTTATAAGGCACTAGTAGCTTTGGTCATGCAGACCTTTTTTATATCTAAATTTACATTTTATTGACGTAAGTAGTGAAAATTAGTTCAATCTAAGAGTATGTTCCAGAAATTAATTATCGTTAACTGTAAATAATTACTTGTTATTATTTTTGTTCCATGGAAACAGATAGTACAAAATTATAACCAATTTACATTACAATATGTTTTGAATGGACTACTGTGTTTGCCGCCTTCATGTATTATAGGTATTTTTTTAAAATTTGTTTACGTCTGCCATTTTAGGCTAAAGGTACTGCCAATAATTAATGACTGTCAATGATAATTAAGATCTGGAACCAGGGCCCCACTCATGATTTTTCTTGGGGGGATACAAAAATAAACTTTACAAAACACGTACAAAAAAATGTTTTATGCATTTTTGTTACTTTTTTACGAGTCGAACAAACCTTCAGGGGATGGGTTCAAATCCGATACCCCCTTGATACACCCTTATCTGGAACAGAATCCTCAGTCTTCTCGTTGGAGGCAAAGTTTTGATTTTGGAACCTAATACAGACATCCTAAGATAAGATTTTTGGCCTTGGTCTTTTAAGTGAAGATCGTTCAACTATAAACAGATCGTGAGCAAACTATTTAAAAATAAAAAATGTGGAGAAGAAAAGTAGAGAAGAAAAAAATTAAAAAAAAAATTAATAGAGAAAAATAAAAATGGGAAGTTTAAGCTCAGAACTGTTTGAGTGAAAGGATTTCTCGGAAAAGTTTGCTAAACACGGCAAACACGGTAGTCCATTCAAAACATATTGTAATTATTAACCTTCTTGGCAACGAGGGAGTCAACTTTCATGTTGAACTCTAAGTCACGTTGAACTCATATTTGCGGTAAAGTTTGACTCTTTCTCTCAATTCTACTTTATTAACAGTAAAAATTTTAGCATAAAGAGGGCGTTGAGAAGGGAATATCCCCTTTCATACACGGAGTACTTTCTGTTCGTTTTAAGTTTTAATGCTACTCCTTACTTTCAATTGAAAAAACTTTTTTATGTTTATTTTTTTCATTAGTAATGCTAGAAAATCCTACCCCCTTTTCATTGAATTTCTCTTCCCCCATGACATATTCCTCCAAGGAAAGATCCTCCCACATAACCCCCTCCCCTCAACCCCACCCCCTAAACCAAAAAAATCCCTCTGAAAACGTCTGTACGCTTCCCAGTAACTATTAATATATGTAAACACTGGTCAAAGATTGTAACTTGCAGCCCCTCCCCCAGGGACTGTGGGGGAGTAAGTCAGCCCCAAAGACATAGTTGTTATGGTTTTCGACTATGCGGAACAAAATGGCTATCTCAAAATTTTAATCCGTTTACTTTGGGAAAAAATGAGCGTGTGAGGGGGCCTAGGTGCCCTCCAATTTTTTTGGTCCCTTAAAAAGGGCACTAGAACTTTTCATTTCCTCTGTTAGAATGAGCCCTCTTGCAACATTCTAGGACCACTCGGTTGATACGATGACCCCTGGGGAAAAGAAAAAAAACAACAAAAAACAAATAAACACGCACCTGTGATCTGTCTTCTGGCAAAAAATACGAAATTCCACATTTTTGTAGATAGGAGCTTGAAATTTTTGCTATATGGTTCCCTTATATGCTGAATGCGATGGTGTGATTTTCGTTAAGATTCTATGACTTTTAGGGGATGTTTTCCCCTATTTCCCAAAATAAGGCAAATTTTCTCAGGCTTGTAAGTTTTGATGACAAAGACTAAATTTGATGAAACTTATATATTTAAAATCAGCATGAAAATCCGATTCTTTTGATGTATCTTTTAGCATCAAAATTTCGTTTTTAGAGTTTCGTTTACTATTGAGCTGGGTCGCTCCTTACTTACAGTTCGTTACCACGAACTGTTTGACTTACTCCTCTTTTGTAATACTTCCCTATTTTTACAAACCTCCTACTTATTAACAACAAAATTACCAAATCACCCTTGCTTTCTAAGCTATTGCACCTCTCTTAAAATTAACACCCTTCTATAATACTTTAATTGTAATCCTTCCTGGAGCAGAAATTCGGCGGGCGTTTTAGGGTGTTATATTTAACACCCTAAAACGCCCGCCGAATTTCTGCTCCTTTATCGACCTAATCTTAGCCTCAAACACCCGCTTCTGTAACTTATCTCCAAGACCTACTGACCTGAAGGGGCTACTTGTACCCATTTCTATTACCCTGTTCCCGTTTTTATGGCACTTAGTATTAACCAAGTGACATATAGCAATCGTAAATTCTGTCGGTCTGTCAGTCTGTCTGTCTGTCGGTCCCGGTTTTGCTACTTTAGGCACTTTCAGGTAAGCTAGGACGACGAAATTTGGAAGGCGTATCAGGGACCGGACCAGATTAAATTAGAAAGAGTCGTTTTCCCGATTTGACCATCTGGGGGGAGTGGGAGCCCGTTAATTCGGAAAAAAATAGAAAAATTGAAGTATTTTTAACTTACGAACTGTTGATCAGGTCTTAATGGAATTTCATGTTTGGAAGGATATCGTGTCTCAGAGCTGTTATTTTAAATCCCGACTGGATCTGGTGACATTGGGGGGGGACTTAGGAGTGGGAGACCTAAAATCTTGGAAAACACTTAGAGTCGAGGGATCGGGATAAAACTTGGTGGGAAAAATAAGCACAAGTCCTAGATACATGATTGACATAACCAGGATGGATCCGCTCTCTTTGGGGTAGTTGGGGGGGGGGGGGGCTAATTCTGAAAAATTAGAAAAAATGAGGTATTTTTAACTTACGAACGGGTGATCAGATCTCAATGAAATTTGATATTTAGAAGGATATCGTGTCTCAAATCTCTTACTTTAAATCCTGACCGAATCTGGTGACATTTGGAGAAAAATAAGCAGAAGTCTTAGATACGTGATTTACATAATTGCAACGGATCCGCTCTATTGGGGGGGGGGTTAATTCTGAAAAGTTAGAAAAAATGACTTATTTTTAACATACGAAGGAGTGATCGGATCTTCATGAAACTTCATATTTAGAAGGTCCCCATAACTCAGATCTCTTATTTAAATCTCAACCGAATCCAGCGTCATTGAGGGGGGGGACCGGAAATCTTAGAAAATACTTAAAGCGGAGACATCAGGATGAAACCGGCTGGGAAAAATAAAAACCTGTCTAAGATACGTGATTGACATAACCGGACCGGATCTGCTCTCTGTGGTTGGGTTGGGGGGGGGGGGGGTTTAATTTTGAAAATTGAGGTATTTGTAACTTACGAAAGGGTGACCAGATCTTAATGAAATTTGATATTTAGAAGAATTTTGTGCTTTAAAGCTCTAATTTTAAATTCTGACCAGATCCTGTGACATTGGCGGGAGTTGGAGGGGGAAATCGGAATTCTTGGAAAACGTGAAAACTAGAGTATTTTTATTTTGCGAATTGGTGATCGGATCTTAATGAAATTTGATATTTAGAAGGAATTCATGTCTCAGAGCTCTTATTTCAAATCCCGACCAGATCTTTTGACATTGGGGGGATATGGAGGGGGAAATCTGGGAAAACACTGTGTAGTGGAGGAATCGGGATGAAGCTTGGTGGATAGAATAAGCCAATGTCATTGATATGTTATTGAGGTAACCGTACTGGATTCGCTCTCTTTGGGGGAGTTGGAGGAGGGGTTTAGTGATTTGGCGAGTTTGGTGCTTTTGGACGTGCTAGGACGATGAAAATTAGTAGGTGTGTCAGGGAGCTGCACAAATTGACGTGAAAAAGTCGTTTTCCCATATTCGACCATCTGGGGGGCTAAAGGGAGAGGAAAAATTAGAAAAATTTAGGGATTTATAACTTACGAGTGGGTGATCTGATCTTAATGAATTTTGATATTTAGAAGAAATTGTGACTCAGAACTCTTATTTTAAATTCTAACCGGCATCAAGCCTCTGATTTTCTTTTTAAATCAATCTATTGACTCTTAGAATTTTGTTAGAGCTCATACCATATGAGCTCTTGGCTCTTAGCTCTTCTTGCCTCGTCACAAGTGCCATATGAGCTCTTAGTACTTGTTTTTTTTTCAACTAATTCTATAGGCTGAACCTCCTTTGCAAACCTAAACCCTAAGCAAATAAACTCATCCACAACAGGCAAATTTTATATTCTATTTTAAAACTAAACTGAATTTTTTTAAAGTCAATCCGTCTCCATTAGCAATGTGACGTAATCAAAGGATTCTGCTCTCAAATCCCAACAGATATAACTAATTCATGAAAAGAAAAATCAGTTAAACTGCATATTTAATTTTCAAACAATTCGTGGTAACGAACTAAAAGGAGGGACCCGGCTCAATAGTAACTGGAACTCTAAAAAACGGAATTACGATACAAATAGCTACATCAAAAGAATTGGATTTTTATGCTGATTTCAAATATATAAGTTTCATCAAGTTTAGTTTTAACCATCACAAGTTATAATCCGGAGAAAATTTGACTGATTGGGGGGGGGGAGAAGGTTTCATGGGAGGAAATTAAATTAAATTAAAAAACAAGTTTTTCCAACTGAAAGTAAGGAGCACAATTAAAACATGAAACGAACAGAAATTGTTATGTATGCGAGGGGGTTCACCCCCTCGTCAATACCTCGTTCTTTACGCTAAAGTTTTACTTTAGAACTTTTGAAAGAGCAATTTATTCTAACTTAACGGCCTTTGTGATTCAGGGGTCATTCTTAAAGAATTAGAACATAATTCGGACTTCAGCGTAAGGAGCAAGGTACTGACGAGAGGGCGAATTCCCTCATATGTGCAATAAAATCTGTTCGTTTTAAGTTTTAATGCTGCTCCTTACTTCAGTTGAAAGAACTTGTTGTTTATATTTGATTGAATAAAAAAATCAAGTTTTTTCACCTGAAAGTAAGGAGCGACATTAAAACTTAAAACGAAAAGAAATTATTTTGTATATGAAAGGAAATGTCCCCTCCTCGGCGCCTCGTTCTTTAGGCTAAAGCTTGACTCTTTCTCTCAATTCTACTTTATTAAACAGTAAAAAACTTTAGCGTGAAGAGCGGGGCGTTGAGAAGGGAACAGCCCCTTTCGTACACGGAGTAATTTCTGTTCTTTTTAAGTTTTAATGTCGCTCCTTACTTTCGGTAAAAAAAAAAACAGTTTTTTTTTAATTTAATTTCTGAACGTTTTGAATTAATGCATGTTTGATTTTAGCTCTCTGGACATAAATTATTAAAATAAAATTTGCATTGGAGGGCCTAGTTGCCCTTCAATTTTTCGGTTACTTAAAAAGGCAACTAGAATTTTAATTTTTAACGAACTTTTTATGGCACTTGGTATTTACCAAGTGACATATAGCAATCGCAAATTCTGTCGGTCGGTCTGTCGGTCCCGGTTTTGCTACTTTAGGCACTTCCAGGTAAGCTAGGACGATGAAATTTGGCAGGCGTATCAGGGACCGGACCAGATTAAATTAAAAACAGTCATTCGATTTGACTATCTGGGGGGGGGGGAGTGGAGGGCCCGTTAATTCGGAAAAATAGAAAAATTGAAGTATTTTTAACTTACGAACGGTTGATCAGATTTTAATGAAATTTGATATTTGAAAGGATATCGTGTCTTAGAGCTGTTATTTTAAATCCTGACCGGATCTGGTGACATTGGGGGGGGGGGAGTTGGGAGGGAGAAACCTAAAATCTTGGAAAACACTTAGAGTGGAGGAATCGGGATGAAACTTGGTGGGAAAAATAAGTACAAGTCCTAGATACATGATTGACATAACCGGAACGGATCTGCTCTCTTTGGGGTAGTTGGGGGGGGGGGGGGGGTGATAATTCTGAAAAATTAGAAAAATGAGGTATTTTTAACTTACAAACGGTGGTCAGATCTTAATGAAATTTGATATTTAGAAGGATATCGTATCTCAGTACTCTTATTTTAAATCCCGACCGGATCCAGTGACATTGAGGGGAGCCGCTCTATTGGGGGGGGGGGGTTAATTCTGAAAAATTAGAAAAAAATGACGTAGTTTTAACTTACGAAGGAATGATCGGATCTTCATGAAACTTCATATTTAGAAGGACTTCGTAACTCAGACCTCATAACTAAAGAATTAACTTACGTAACGAACTTCTATATCTGTATATTTTTATTATGTATATGAGAGGGGGGGGGGGGGTTATTCCCCTCGTTAATATCTCGGTCTTTACACTAAAGCTTAAATTTTGTCCCAATTCTTTAAGAATGACCCCTGAATCAGAAAGGTCGTAGAATAAATAGTTGAAATTACTAAAAATACTTTAGCTTAAAGAGCGACATATTTAGGAGGAGAAGAACCCCTCATATGCGTAATAATCTACGTTCGTTTTAAGTTTTAATGCTGCTCCTTACTTTCAGTGAAAAAACTTTTCTTTTTTTTCTTTTTTTATAATAATGCTAGATAGTGCGCCCCTTCATTGAATGCCTCTTCCCCCATGACAAATTCCTCCAAGGAAAGATCCTCCCACGTAGATATTTCCCCTCCCCTCCAAAAAAAAATCCCCCTGAAAACGTCTGTACACTTCCCAATAACTATTAGTATATGAAAACACTGGTCAAAGTTTGTAACTTGCAGCTCCTCCTCCGGGGACTATGGGGGAGTAAGTCATCCCCAAAGACATAGTTATTAGGTTTTTCGACGATGCTGAACAAAATGGCTATCTCAAAATGTTGATCCGTTGGCTTTAGGAAAAAATGAGCGTGGGAGGGGGCATAAGTGCCCTCCAATTGGTTACTTAAAAAGGGCACTAGAACTTTTAATCTCCGTTAGAATGAGCCCTCTTGCGAAATTCTAGGACCACTTGGTCGATACGATGACCACTGAAAAAAAAAAGAAAAAATTCTTTTGGCGAAAATTGCAAAATTCCACATTTTGTAGATAGGAGCTTGAAACTTCTACAGGAGAGTTCTCTGATACGCGGAATCTGATGGTGTGAGTTTTGTTTAGATTATATGACTTTAAGGGGGTGTTTCCCCCTATTTTCTAAAATAAGACAAATTTTCTCAGGCTTGTAATTTTTGATGGGTAAGACTAAACTTGATGAAACTTATATATTTTAAATCAGCATTAAAATTCAATTCTTTTGATGCAACTATTGGTATCAAAATTCCGTTTTTTAGAGTTTCTTTTGCTATTCAGACGGTCGCTCCTTACTACAGTTCGTTACCACGAACTGTTTGGTATCTAACACTTCGGCTTACATTAGTTTTTGTCAAATTTGAGTAGAAGTTTAACAATTTTCATATATCTTATAAGTACTAAAACGTCGAGGTTGGGAATTGTTTATATCAGTAGTAGCTACAGAAATTAGGATTTTTAAAATATGAAGTCACCTAAGGAGGGCTCCCCCCGTAAAGTTCAATACTATATTATAAATTTTTTATAAGCCATTTGAAATCAAATAAAACGGTTTACTGAAGTAGTCATTCCTCTGATTAAGCTAATTCTACTAGATCATTTGAATTCAAATAAAGTGGTTTACTAAAGTGGTGAATCCTCTTATTCAGTATGTACCTGTTGGGGTATTGCCTACCCCGGAGTATTTGCCTATTGTGTTCAGGCCTGTAGAAGCCTCGAAATAAGTGGTGTGATGTTTCTGTTGGAGGGTTCTCTAAAGATATTATAGCATTAACTACTACTGAAGACACCCACATAACTACTACTTACCTTAAGTAGTTAACTTAAGTAGTTACTTAACTTATTAGCATTAACTACTACTAAAGACACCCAATTAACTACTACTTAACTTAAGTAGTTAAGTTAAGTTACCTTAACTTAAGCAGTTAGCATTAACTACTACTAAAGACACCCAAAGTTCCAAGGTGTTCGCATTGTATGCTGACGCCTCGGAACTTTGGAGGGGGGTCACCTTCTCTTGGAGTAGACGGCATGTTCTCTTACTGAGTGGAGAAATGAAAGGTAAATTAGCTTAAAGGAGAAAACCAAAATTAAGTGACAAGCTTTAAAGTTGCTTGGTATTTACCCAACGTTTTCCTTGTTGTAAGCTGCTCGTGCCGTTTAGCAAAATACTTGGAAAGCTATAGCCCCCCCCCCTTTTGCATGCGGGTTGAGTGGACTTGTAGGACTCTAGGAGACACGGTAGTGTGCCTGAGACTCTAGACAGGCAAGCCTACTAGCCTTAGGCCGCTTATTCGCCTCTGTGTTCAAGCAAATTCAGTCCCCCCCCCTTTATCATACAAGTCAAGGGATTAAACAAGCTTGTAAAAACAAGAAGGCAAAAGTTGGGAAAATCCTGTATTTAAACCTGTAACTAAAATAGAATCTTAAAATAATGGTTGTAAAACAATACAACGACAAGCCAAAATCTTGTTTCAAGTTTCTTTCAACCTTGTAACTTTCGTTACAGGTCGCTTATTCGTCTCTGTGTTCAAGCAAATTCATTCCCCCCCACTTTATCATACTGGTCAAGGGATTAAACAAGCTTGTAAAAACAAGAAGGCAAAAGTTAGGTAAATCCTGTATTCAAACCTGTAACTAAAATAGAATCTTAAAATAATGGTTGTAAAACAATACAACGACAAGCCAAAATCTTGTTTCAAGTTTCTTTCAACCTTGTAACTTTGAAAATACACTTAAATAAGCTTAAAAAACATGCCATTAACACCTAAACACACTTAAATACACTTAAACATGCCAAAAAAATTCTTGATTAAAGCCTATTTTAAGATGGTGACGAAAATATTATTGAAACAGCCTTGAAATTTACTTTAAAGGTAAATCATGTTTTAATCCTGTAACTTTCAAAATACGCTTGAGTTGAGCTTCTAAAAAAGCTTATATAATGGCAAATCCTTGGTTTGTCTTGGTATTGGCCAGGAGTCTGATTTGAAGCTAAATTCTTACAATGGCTATGTTCTTTTACAATGTTTAATTAATAGACATTGTTTTGATAGAAAATAAGAGCCAAGTGGCTAAGCCATCCTGGCCAAAAGCCATCTTAGCCAAGTGGTCAGAGTGCTAGACTTGAAATCCTGAGAACAGGTTCTGAAGTCCTGGTGTTGTTGGTTATTTGATCTGGGAGGGGGGTCAGTTGTGGGGTTCTGTAAGTTCATCCAGAGTTGATTGAGCTCTAAATGGGTACCTGGAGAAATCTGGGGGAAATACTGGAAGCAACAGATAATTTGCCTCGAGCAACGTATTGCTCTACTGGCCAAAGGCAATGAATCAGGATATTGATACCTCTGCAATGCAGACCATTTTCAGCATGCAATTTTTTTTTTTTTTTAACGAGTTTAAGTTAAGGAACAAAGCCTGAATTAAGGATTTAGGGATTCATATCGGACTGCAGGGGAATTTGATTAGACTCTAATAGTAATTATTGCTTCTTTGTGAATATTGAACTGTTATTCAGTGTCCATGGCCTTGTATCCCTCGCCATGGAGCTTTTCGAGGGGGAAGAAGATTTTTGTATTTCCTACCTGTATTTATCGTGAATAAATCTCTGAACTCTGAACTATTAAAAATAACTTTTAGGTAACAATAGTATTAAGATGTTAGTTAGGTAGAAAATCCGAAAATTACATGATTTAGATTAACTATTGTGGGGTTTTTCAAACATAAAAAAGACTATAAAGCAGACTTGAAGACTTTGAATGCATACAAAAATGTAAGACAAAACAAAATGCCAGCCTTGTTAAACGTCTTTAAAAAAGTGTTTTTAAATCATTCTCTTTCATTTCAATGAATTGCCTCGTTTCATCACGATTTATTTATCAGTCCTGGTTGAACTTCGCTGAGGTAAGGATGCTGGGACTGTTTTGAATTTTTTATATTTTAGTTATATTGATTTTAGCTTGTTATAAGTTTTTTCTTGTTATATATTTTTGTAATGCTGAGGACAGCCCTTGGACATAGGGCCGAAATATTTATTCTAATTTGTTTCCCATTGTCTTGAGAAACTCCCAATTGTTCTTATTGATTTGGTGTTTATGACGGAAAGGCAGTGTGGTCTGCGTCGCTATTTAGGGATTTTAAGATTATCACTCGAATAGGTCATGTTCGTAATAGGTGCTGTTCATCAAAATTTGCCTATTGTATATGAGCTTTTGAGTCGAAGATAGTTTGAGTCACAGAATGAGCGTTTCCTGTTTGGTGAAACCATACATTTGTTTATGGTAAGAAACATCTTGGAGATAAGTGTTTGTTTAGTCTTTTATGGTTACAGAAACAAATTTAGATTTAATATTCTTGAGTTTAACAGTGAACTTTTAGCGCATCTGATTAAGCCTCTCCTAAGGGGGCTATGGTACTCCCCCCAGAAGAGCTAAATACTTTTTCCCGATAGCCTTTATTAAACAGAAGAACAAGAATGCTTGCACTTGGACCAAGTACCACAAAAGTGGCATAAGATACCAGCCAAAATAAAAATTTATAGGTATTTACATCAATATCAGAAGGCACAACATAAAGAAAAATAGCCCTGTAAAAAACACATGCAATGAACAGCGTTACTTGAAGTGCTAATGCCTTATGAAATTCAGGGACACAGTCTGGCCTTGTAACTTTAGACCTGGTCAAGCTTCTGCTATAAGCTCTTATTGCAATCATTGAAAATAATAAGTATGGTGCAAAGAGTCCGATTGTTAACCAGTTGATTTCACTTTTTGCTTGTTTTCTTCTGTTAAAGAAGGAGTGGAGCTCACCTGTGCATAGTGACCACATAATCTGACCTCGTAAAATAAAAAGAGCCCCGAAAAAGGGGAGGGTTGTTAGAAAGCCTGTAAGTGTAGCATAAGCAATCAATTTCCTTTTTGTCCAAGAACTGCTAATTAGAGGAATGTAGATTTTGAAGAAGACAGCCGACTCAAGGCCAAATAAGTAAGTTTGGACTATAATAAGCCCAATTTGTTCAGTCACTTTATAAAATACGCAAACTAAATCTGGCAGGTCATAAAACCACATTAGCAAAAATGAAGCACATATGTAGATGGTTACAAAATTCGATAAATATACAAGGGGTACATACATATATACAAGATCACTAGATCTTGCATAGTCTTTAAGTGTTTTAGATTGAATCAGCAGTAGAAAAAGGGATAGCCATATTATTATACAGGCTAAGATACAGATTAAAACCCCAAAAGTATCCATTACTACCCTTGAAATCACAAAAAAGAGTTAAAGAGGCCTTGGGCTGACCTGGCCCTTTGGGAATCACTGATCTAGAGAATGGTTCAAAATGATTGAATTTTAATCATTGAAGATTAACTGAAATATTAAATTTTATGAATATTAATAATTTCTCTTTTAAGCCCCACTTTTCATCAGACCAAAATAACAATGTATCTGTTTCGAATTTTATTTTTCCAGAAAACCTAAAAAAAAATTGCATTAAGAAAGTAATGATGCTTATCCCCCCAGGCGGAATGGAGCCAAATTGTACAAGTAATCCATGGAAAACAGAGCTTTCTAAAAAAAAATATACATGTTACCCCTTCATAAGATATGGTACGTAGGTATTGCTTGCTATTTATTCACAAATTAATTAGTCATTTACTTGACCCTTAAGTACTGTCTCAAAAACATTTAATGTCTAAACGCTTTTTGAGATGGAATAAATCTCAAAAAGGCAAACATGACGGCAGATATTTCATTTTAAAAACAGTAATTTCTATCCCCTTTTTGAATAACTTAATATGATTTCAGCAAATATTACTATCAATAATAATGTTTAAACTATAGTCCAAAAATTCAAACTGAAGGTTTTACGTTATTTTCTATCATCAACGTCACTTCACGTTACTTCTTCAGAGAAACTAACATCGAACCAATAAATTAAAACGTAATTTTTGAGATCTCTGTTTTTTTTAAATATTTCTTAAGGACAGGGAAAATTAGTTCGCATGTAAACTCCCGATGGTTATCAAAACGGGTACATACTTGTACGTAATAGCGTTGTAGTTAATTCTAACTGTCTTAGCAATCCACTAGTTTATCTTAAATTTTGATCTTAATCTCAAAGCACAGATTTAAGAGTCTGGTCGAGCCTCACTATAGACACTACAAAAAGGGTTTAAATTACAGAGAACAGATCCCGCCTTGCCTTAATTCGTATATAAGGTAATTTATAAGAGGTCATAGTCACATCCACCTCTCCTTATCATAATTACTTCTCTTTTTCTTATTATTCATTTTTTTTATTATTTTCCTCCATATCGTCTCTCCTCTTAAGGTAGCTAGAAATGATGTCGCCTTTAACCGTTAATTGTTTAAAATCTAGAATAAATAAGAAAACAGAACTGTGTTCCACATAAGCCTATTAGCGATATTCGACTTATTTACGTTCATCCCATAAAATGAAAGATCCTTACAACCGTTATTCGTCAATTAAGAAAAACAACTACACCAACTAAGGTGTGATCTTAGCAGTTAGAAAAACTTTTGTTCGCCTTTTTCACTGACAATGAATCGTTTAAGCGTTAAATGTAAACTAAACAAAACTGTGGATAAGGCTATTATTATGCTAACGTTGCCTGGGAAATTAATCTTTATATTCTGGAGTTAAGGTTTTGTTTCAAAACTGTTATAAATTGAAGCATTGACGTAAGTAGCGCTGTTACTGCAATTGATCAAACATTAACACGAAATAAAAGTATCATTGTGTCAATAGGCACGCATGCTAGAATAATGTTTTATGAAAGTGTTGACACCCCCTAAATCAGACGATTTATAGGGGTATATGGGGACGGGGCACCAATTGGGGATACAATTGTCTCCATAAAAAATAAAATATTTTCCCTTTACATTTTCGCGAATTGGTCCCTTCTGGAAACTCGAAACGTTTTTTTTTTTGTTTCAGGAGGTGCAGGTCCAAAGTCCCTCTCTCTACATTCCTACCTGGTGCCACTCCTAAGTCATCAAGTTTGCTTGTTCTTTTTCTATTATCGGTGGAGTTAGAAAAGATAATCTCATCAAAATACAGACGATGCTTTTAAATGAACGTACAAACCTTGCATTCTACGGTACTAATTAATTCAGAGGCGGTTTCGTCGGTAGGACAGAAGGGGCAGTTGCCACGGGCTCAGGAATTTTAAGGGTTCAAAATTTCAAATGAGTAATCTAATGGTTTTAATAATTTTGAAATTTTAAAATTTGTAATTTATTAAAACAAAGGAGAGGGTGCAGTTAATAAAGGAAAATAATTGATAAATTAGTAACTTGTTAATGAAATAAATAAAAAACTAAGAGCGAATTATATATAGTAATAGTTAGATGATAATGATCAAAATAATTAAATTAAGATGATTCACAATAATTAAATAATTTTGTTAATAAATAAAAGTTCTGTTAAAATTTTGCCTGAAAACTCTGGGAAACGGGGGAGGGGGAAGGATTGTCCTAATCAAAATTGTTCCCTTGGCACAAGGGACGCTAGAACTGTCACTGAGGTAATCGCTGAGATACAGACTTGCATTGGTGGATTTTTTGCTTTGGCAAGTTTTGATTAATACAGGATTGGGTTAATTTAGGTTAATTGGAAAAAGAAAAAGAAAAACACTTTTAGCTACCTTTTTTTTTTGAAAACAATAGTAGCTTTGGTCATGCAGATCTTATTTGTTTTTTAGGTAAACTAAAATTTTGCTGATAAAAAGGTGAAATGAATCCAACCTAAGATTAAGTTCCAGAACTTAATTATTGCTAATTATAAGTAATAACTTGTTATTATTTTTTTTCTACTTGTATTGTAATAAGTTCTGAATGGACTCTAGTGTTTACCGCTTTTATGTATCTAGAACTTACGAGTACGTTCCAGAACTTAATTATCGCTAATTATAACTAATAACTAGTTATTATTTATGTTCCATGGCCACGGATAGTATAAAATCATAGCCAACTTATATTACAATAAGTTCTGAATAGAGGCTCTAGTGTTTGCCGCTTTTACCTAGCATCCATTGTAAACAAGTAAAAGCGGTATATCATATAGACCTGCAGCATATTCTTCTAGTGCGCTGTGGTAATAATGAGTAAATAAATAAGATATTTACCTATGTTAACTAATAGAGGACAAAGCGTAATGGCAGTTTTTGTATTATAGGAGAATTATGTGCAGATGAAGAAGTTAAGTGACGAATTAAGGTCTAAAATACAGGTCATCTCACAAGGTGGAGGACAGAAAGCTATTAGTAGACATAAGTCCAAAGGCAAGCTTTTGGCAAGAGAACGAGTTGCTCTACTAACAGACCCAGGATCTCCTTTTTTGGAATTATCACAGTTAGCTGGATATAAGCTCTATGGAAAAGAAGATGTTCCAGCTGGTGGAGTTATTACTGGAATTGGAAGGGTATCTGGGTTAGTATGTTTTACTCCCAAAATATCCACCAATGAAAAAATAAATTAACAGTTACATGACAGTTTTCTCATTTTTTATATACCCTCCACCTAAAAAAAAATTCAGTTTTTTTTCTTTTTCATTTTTCTTTTATTTTCCATTCAGTTCCATTTTTTCCTTTTTGTATTAAAGAAATCCCTTTATTTTCCCTTTGTCCTTGAACAAAACAAGAAAATACTGGAGAACAAAAAAAAGGAGTTAAATCTTTGCGGAAGTCTCGACTAAAATATTTGAATTTTTCTTTTATTTTTGTCAGTAGCTATTTACTCCTTTTTTATTGGTTCTACTACGTTTTCTCGTTGTTTTCATGATTAGCCAGTGTCTATTAGCAAGTGTCTATAGTGTCTATTAAATTTGTTGGGGAGGGGGTTTGGGCAGAGGAGAGAAAAGATCCAGGAACGGCCATTCCCTTGTTGCAATAATATTTTCATTAGAGTCATTTATTTAAATGAACAGATCGTTTTTGGCTTTTTCGATCTTCCACCCATTTTCCAGAAATTGGACGCTGGATAGGATATATAGGACTCTGATGGATATTTTTTTTTCTTACTTTAGATTTCATAGTCTGCATTTCTAACTAGCTGCATTTCGTCTAGCTTCCTCTGCATTTCTAAACTTAACCTTTTCGCATGCTGACCAATTTTTTGCATAGTGATGGTACTGATAACTTAATTTTCTGCCTTCGGCCAGGAAATACAATCTGTAATTACAACAAGGTACAACGTGATTGTAAGAAAAAATCAAGGGGGATGATGACCAAATGGAGGGAAATCCTTCTCTTAAACCATTTCCATGACATCGTTAATTTTTGGCCCGTATTTTAGTATTTTTAAAGTCGTAATGGGGATTTAAGGGAAGGGGACTATTAATGCTTCTTAAAAATGGAAAAATACCTTAAATGGTATTTCCCCTCCCCTCTTTGAAAAAGAAGAGATGCATATTACTATTGATAAATTAACGTAGGGAGGAGCAGGCTAAAGCGCCTTTGAATCTTTCCTTTTACGTAAATACGTTCTGAGACCATACTGGCTATGCATAACGTATGAAAACAAGAAAGGAAATAATAAACTTGACTTACTTGACTTAATGCTCCTGCCGAAATGCTTCCGGTGTCGAGAGTGATGCTACATGGTGCCTCCATTTAGACAGTTCTCTTGCAAAGATGTGGACGTCCTCCTGAATATTTGCCATGGCTAAGAAGGCACCTGTAGTGTCCTTCCATCTGGTTGGGAGACGACCTCTTAGGCGTTTCCCGCCGTGCAGCACGGGATCAAAGTCAAAAATCGTTCGTGTGGGAGTGTTGGGGGGCATGCGAAGGAGACGTCCCTACCAGCGTAGTGTTCGTTGGGCGAGTTGGACTGAGAAGGGCGTTTGAGCAGTTAACGCCAGGAAGTTCTCGTTGCTAACAAAATCGTGCCAGTGTAGTCCTTCAGCGCGGCGAAGATGTTTTGTTTGGGCTATATGTACGGTGCTAAGCACAGACTGAGTGGTCGACCAGGTTTCGGCTCCGTAAAGAAGCACGGATCCCACCGAAGCATTGTATATGCGCATCTTCGTCCTACGGCTGATAGAAGGTTTCCTTCACAGGACACTTAGTCTTCCCACTACTGCTGCAATTCGGTGCATTATATCTTTGAGGATTGATCCGTCATTTGAGAGGATAGAGCCAAGGTATGTAAATTCCTCAACAATCTTAGCTGGTTTGTCACCGATCATTAAGACTGGCAGGGGACGCGGTGAGTTACGGAGCTCAACAAACATCACTTTTGTCTTCTGCCAATTAATCGACAGCCCTATCTTTAAGGTTTTGTCAGCAAGGATCTGTAGGGCTTCTGTGACCTTCGACAGTGAATCGGAAACAAGAGCAAGGTCATTGGCATAGTCAGCGTCTGAAAGTACTCTATCGCCGTAATGCAACCCAAACTGGAGGCGGTTTATGGTCCGAATCATAATGTAGTCGATGACACAATTAAATAGCTCTGGAGCAGCAGCACAGCCTGACGAACTCCAGTATTGATTTCAAAAGATGAACTGCGTCTGCCATTGACTTACACTTAGCTCTCAGTCCCTTCGTGGAGCCGCTCGAAAAGGTTGCAGTACTTCGCTGGTAGTCCCGTTGATTTCAGTATGAGCCGGAGTGATTGCCGGTCGACAGAATCGAAAGCAGCCTTGAAACCCACAGAGACAACATATGCTTTTTGTCGAAATTTCGATCGAGTCTTTTCTATCAGCTGCCATATTGTGAATATTTGCTCCACGGTGGACTTTCTTGGCATGAGGCCAGCCTGTTCGATTCTTCGTTGGCTTCTGAGAAAAGTGGTACAGCGGTCCAGGAGGGTCACAACGAAGAGCTTCCCGGGCACAGAGAGGAGTGTGATGCCACGGTAGTTGGAGCAGATTCTTCGACTGCCTTTTCGTTTCCAGAGAGGCAGAATGATGCCCGCTCGCCGGTCTTTTGGAATCCATTTTGTACGAAATACTATGGAGAACAGTACTTGGAGCCAGAGAAGGTTCGCTGCCCCGCCATATTTCAGCAGTTCTGCAGGGATACCACAGACTCCTGGGGCTCGGTTGTTTTTCATCCGTTTCAGAGATTCCAGGATTTCCTTAGAGGTGAAACAGTGTTACACACTTTCACACGGGGCCTCAGGGGTGCTGGATGCAACTTGAAGAAGGTCAGGGTCGAACTGACTAACACAGTCTAGGTTTAGAAGTGAAGAGAAGTGATCCTACCAGGCAGACAGTTGAGCGCTCTCGTCAGTGAGAATATTTCCATCATTAGATTGATAGGGCCTAGGGAGGATGGCTTTCCATCTGTAAGATCCCGAAGGTGTTTCTATAGAGCGCAGGTGTCACCCTTTCTGGCGGCCTCCTCAAGATCGGTGGCCTTTTTCTCGGTGAACAGCTTTCTGTCTCTGTGGAGGAATTTATTTCTTACGCCGTTTA
>NW_027064275.1:0-27130 GCF_032884065.1 Artemia franciscana
GATTGCACTTGGTAAAGAATGTAATTAAAGGCTCTTTTCCTATTTCAAAAGTTTTAGTTTTCAAGGGTAATAGCTACGTATGTTGAAAAAATGAAGATATTAGACAATTTTATGATTGCAAATGGTAAAGAATGTGATTAAAGGCTCTTTTCCTATTTCAAAAGTTTTAGTTTTTGAGGGTAATAGCTACGTATATTGAAAAAATGAAGATATAAGACTATTTTATGATTGCAAATGGTAAAGAATGTGATTAAAGGCTCTTTTCATATTTCAAAAGTTTTAGTTTTCGAGGGTAATAGCTACGTATGTTGAAAAAATGAAGATATTAGACTATTTTATGATTGCAAATGGTAAAGAATGTGATTAAAGGCTTTTTTCCTATGTCAAAAGTTTTAGTTTTCGAGGGTAATAGCTACGTATGTTGAAAAAATGAAGATATTAGACTATTTTATGACTGCTTATGGTAACGAATGTGATTAAAGGCTCTTTTCCTATTTCAAAAGTTTTAGTATTTGAGGGAAATAGCTACGTATGTTGAAAAAATGAAGATATTAGACAATTTTATGATTGCACATGGTAAAGAATGTGATTAAAGGCTCTTTTCCTATTTCAAAAGTTTTAGTTTTCAAGGGTAATAGCTACGTATGTTGAAAAATGAAGATATTAGACAATTTTATGATTGCAAATGGTAAAGAATGTGATTAAAGACTCTTTTCCTATGTAAAAAGTTTTAGTTTTCGAGGGTAATAGCTACGTATGTTGAAAAAATGAAGATATAAGACTATTTTATGATTGCAAATGGTAAAGAATGTGATTAAAGCTCTTTTCCTATTTCAAAGTTTTAGTTTTCAAGGGTAATAGCTACGTATGTTGAAAAAATGAAGATATTAGACTATTTTATGATTGCAAATGGTAAAGAATGTGATAAAGGCTCTTTTTCTATGTCAAAAGTTTTAGTTTTCGAGGGTAATAGCTACGTATGTTGAAAAAATGAAGATATTAGACTATTTTATGATTGCAAATGGTAAAGAATGTGATTAAAGGCTCTTTTCCTATTTCAAAAGTTTTAGTTTTTGAGGATAATAGCTACGTATATTGAAAAAATTAAGATATTAGACTATTTTATGATTGCACATGGTAAAGAATGTAATTAAAGGCTCTTTTCCTATTTCAAAAGTTTTAGTTTTCAAGGGTAATAGCTGCGTATGTTGAAAAAATGAAGATATTAGACAATTTTATGATTGCAAATGGTAAAGAATGTGATCAAAGGCTCTTTTCCTATGTAAAAAGTCTTAGTTTCGAGGGCAATAGCTACGTATGTTGAAAAATGAAGATATCAGACTATTTATGAATGCAAATGGTAAAGAATGTGATTAAAGGCTCTTTTCCTATTTCAAAAGTTTTCGTTTTCGAGGGTAATAGTTACGTATGTTGAAAAAATGAAGATATTAGACTATTTTATGATTGCACATGGTAAAGAATGTGCTTAAAGGCTCTTTTCCTATGTCAAAAGTTTTAGTTTTCGAGGGTAATAGCTACGTATGTTCAAAAAAATGAAGATATTAGACTATTTTATGATTGCACATGGTAAAAAATGTGATTAAAAGCTCTTTTCCTATGTCAAAAGTTTTAGTTTTCGAGGGTAAAAGCTACGTATGTTGAAAAAATGAAGATATTAGACTATTTTATGATTGCACATGGTGATTAAAACTCACTAATGTCGAGTGATAGCCATGAGAGGGAAAATTTTCAAGTAATTTAACCCGTAGTCAACCTGCGTGTGTTCCCCAGCGAGAACCTCCAACAGGTACAACTCTAGTTTGGCATTTGTGAAGGGACACACATGCACGGAAAGGTGTAGCATAAATGGCAGACAGTAACAACGGCAATCAAACGAATTAAAATTAACCCTTGACTGGGCTGCCCCACTTAATTCAACAATCTGTCTTGGCTTTTTTCTACAATTGGCCATGACTTCCACTTTTCCCACAACTATTCCCTCTTTTGTTAAATTCAACCGAGATCCGTTGATTTTTGAATTTAACAAAAGAGGGAATAGTTGTGGGAAAAGTGGAAGTCATGGCCAATTGTAGAAAAAAGCCAAGACAGATTGTTGAATTAAGTGGGCAGCCCAGTCAAGGGTTAATTTTATCCGTTTGATTGCCGTTGTTACTGTCTGCCATTTATGCTACACCTTTCCGTGCATGTGTGTCCCTTCACAAATGCCAAACTAGAGTTGTACCTGTTGGAGGTTCTCGCTGGGGAACACACGCAGGTTGACTACGGGTTAAATTACTTGAAAATTTTCCCTCTCATGGCTATCACTCGACAACGCTGAACTAGAGTCAACCCTCTCATGCTAATTCACGGTGAGTTGGGTTCAAATGGTAAAAATGGTAAAGAATGTGATTAAAGGCTCTTTTCCTATTTCAAAAGTTTTAGTTTTTGAGGGTAATAGCTACGTATATTGAAAAAATGAAGATATAAGACTATTTTATGATTGCAAATGGTAAAGAATGTGATTAAAGGCTCTTTTCATATTTCAAAAGTTTTAGTTTTCGAGGGTAATAGCTACGTATGTTGAAAAAATGAAGATATTAGACTATTTTATGATTGCAAATGGTAAAGAATGTGATTAAAGGCTCTTTTCCTATGTCAAAAGTTTTAGTTTTCGAGGGTAATAGCTACGTATGTTGAAAAAATGAAGATATTAGACTATTTTATGATTGCTTATGGTAACGAATGTGATTAAAGGCTCTTTTCCTATTTCAAAAGTTTTAGTATTTGAGGGAAATAGCTACGTATGTTGAAAAAATGAAGATATTAGACAATTTTATGATTGCACATGGTAAAGAATGTGATTAAAGGCTCTTTTCCTATTTCAAAAGTTTTAGTTTTCAAGAGTAATAGCTACGTATGTTGAAAAAATGAAGATCTTAGACAATTTTATGATTGCAAATGTGTTAGTTTTCGAGGGTAATAGCTACGTATGTTGAAAAAATGAAGATATTAGACTATTTTATGATTGCACATGGTAAAGAATGTGATTAAAGGCTCTTTTCCTATGTCAAAAGTTTTAGTTTTCGAGGGTAATAGCTACGTATGTTGAAAAAATGAAGATATTAGACTATTTTATAATTGCAAATGGTAACGAATGTGATTAAAGGCTCTTTTCCTATGTCAAAAGTTTTAGTTTTCGAGGGTAATAGCTACGTATGTTGAAAAAATGAAGATATTAGACTATTTTATGATTCTAAATAGTAAAGAATGTGATTAAAGGCTCTTTTCCTATGTCAAAAGTTTTAGTTTTCGAGGGTAATAGCTACGTATGTTGAAAAAATGAAGATATTAGACTATTTTATAATTGCAAATGGTAAAGAATGTGATTAAAGGCTCTTTTCCTATTTCAAAAGTTTTAGTTTTCGAGGGTAATAGTTACGTATGTTGAAAAAATGAAGATATTAGACTATTTTATGATTGCACATGGTAAAGAATGTGATTAAAGGCTCTTTTCCTATGTCAAAAGTTTTAGTTTTCGAGGGTAATAGTTACGTAAGTTGGAAAAATGAAGATAACAGACTATTTATGATTGCACACGGTAAAGAATGTGATTAAAAGCTCTTTTCCTATTTCAAAAGTTTTAGTTTTCGAGGGTAATAGCTACGTATGTTGGAAAAATGAGATATTAGACTATTTTATGATTGCACATGGTAAAGAATGTGATTAAAGGCTCTTTTCCTATTTCAAAAGTTTTAGTTTTCGAGGGTAATAGCTACGTATGTTGGAATAATGAAGATATTAGACTATTTTATGATTGTACATGGTAAAGAATGTGATTAAAGGCTCTTTTCCTATGTCAAAAGTTTTAGTTTTCGAGGGTAATAGCTACGTATGTTGAAAAAAATGAAGATATTAGACTATTTCATGATTGCAAATGGTAAAGAATGTGATTAAAGGCTCTTTTCCTATTTCAAAAGTTTTAGTTTTCGAGGGTAATAGCTACGTATGTTGAAAAAATGAAGATATTAGACTATTTTATGATTGCAAATGGTAAAGAATGTGATTAAAGGCTCTTTTCCTATGTCAAAAGTTTTAGTTTCGAGGGTAATAGCTACGTATGTTGAAAAAATGAAGATATTAGACTATTTTATAATTGCAAATGGTAACGAATGTGATTAAAGGCTCTTTTCCTATGTCAAAAGTTTTAGTTTTCGAGGGTAATAGCTACGTATGTAGGAAAAATGAAGATATTAGACTATTTTATGATTGCACATGGTAAAGAATGTGATTAAAGGCTCTTTTCCTATGTCAAAAGTTTTAGTTTTCGAGGGTAATAGCTACGTATGTTGGAAAAATGAAGATATTAGACTATTTTATGATTGCACATGGTAAAGAAAGTGCTTAAAGGCTCTTTTCCTATTTCAAAAGTTTTAGTTTTCGAGGGTAATAGCTACGTATGTTGGAAAAATGAAGATATTAGACTATTTTATGATTGCACATGGTAAAGAATATGATTAAAGGCTCTTTTCCTATGTCAAAAGTTTTAGTTTTCGAGGGTAATAGCTACGTATGTTGGAAAAATGAAGATATTAGACTATTTTATGATTGCACATGGTAAAGAAAGTGCTTAAAGGCTCTTTTCCTATTTCAAAGTTTTAGTTTTCGAGGGTAATAGCTACGTATGTTGAAAAAATGAAGATATTAGACTATTTTATGATTCTAAATGGTAAAGAATGTGTTTAAAGGCTCTTTTCCTATGTCAAAAGTTTTAGTTTTCGAGGTAATAGCTACGTATGTTGGAAAAATGAAGATATTAGACTATTTTATGATTGCACATGGTAAAGAATGTGATTAAAGGCTCTTTTCCTATTTCAAAAGTTTTCGTTTTCGAGGGTAATAGTTACGTATGTTGAAAAAATGAAGATATTAGACTATTTTATGATTGCACATGGTAAAGAATGTGCTTAAAGGCTCTTTTCCTATGTCAAAAGTTTTAGTTTTCGAGGGTAATAGCTACGTATGTTCAAAAAATGAAGATATTAGACTATTTTATGATTGCACATGGTAAAGAATGTGATTAAAGGCTCTTTTCCTATGTCAAAAGTTTTAGTTTTCGAGGGTAAAGCTACGTATGTTGAAAAAATGAAGATATTAGACTATTTTATGATTGCACATGGTGATTAAAACTCACTAATGTCGAGTGATTATCCTATATTCAACCGAGATCCGTTGATTTTTGAATTTAACAAAAGAGGGAATAGTTGTGGGAAAAGTGGAAGTCATGGCCAATTGTAGAAAAAAGCCAAGATAGATTGTTGAATTAAGTGGGCAGCCCAGTCAAGGGTTAATTTTATCCGTTTGATTGCCGTTGTTACTGTCTGCCATTTATGCTACACCTTTCCGTGCATGTGTGTCCCTTCACAAATGCCAAACTAGAGTTGTACCTGTTGGAGGTTCTCGCTGGGGAACACACGCAGGTTGACTACGGGTTAAATTACTTGAAAATTTTCCCTCTCATGCTATCACTCGACAACGCTGAACTAGAGTCAACCCTCTCATGCTAATTCACGGTGAGTTGGGTTCAAATGGTAAAAATGGTAAAGAATGTGATTAAAGGCTCTTTTCCTATTTCAAAAGTTTTAGTTTTTGAGGGTAATAGCTACGTATATTGAAAAAATGAAGATATAAGACTATTTTATGATTGCAAATGGTAAAGAATGTGATTAAAGGCTCTTTCATATTTCAAAAGTTTTAGTTTTCGAGGGTAATAGCTACGTATGTTGAAAAAATGAAGATATTAGACTATTTTATGATTGCAAATGGTAAAGAATGTGATTAAAGGCTCTTTTCCTATGTCAAAAGTTTTAGTTTTCGAGGGTAATAGCTACGTATGTTGAAAAAATGAAGATATTAGACTATTTTATGATTGCTTATGGTAACGAATGTGATTAAAGGCTCTTTTCCTATTTCAAAAGTTTAGTATTTGAGGAAATAGCTACGTATGTTGAAAAAATGAAGATATTAGACAATTTTATGATTGCACATGGTAAAGAATGTGATTAAAGGCTCTTTTCCTATTTCAAAAGTTTTAGTTTTCAAGAGTAATAGCTACGTATGTTGAAAAAATGAAGATCTTAGACAATTTTATGATTGCAAATGGTAAAGAATGTGATTAAAGGCTCTTTTCCTGTTTCAAAAGTTTTAGTTTTAGAATGTGATTAAAGGTTCTTTTCCTATTTCAAAAGTTTTAGTTTTCGAGGGTAATAGCTACGTATGTTGAAAAAATGAAGATATTAGACTATTTTATGATTGCAAATGGTAAAGAATGTGATTAAAGGCTCTTTTCCTATGTCAAAAGTTTTAGTTTTCGAGGGTAATAGCTACGTATGTGGAGAAAATTAAGATATTAGACTATTTTATGATTGCACATGGTAAAGAATGTGATTAAAGGCTCTTTTCCTATTTCAAAGTAAAAAATGAAGATATAAGACTATTTTATGATTGCAAATGGTAAAGAATGTGATTAAAGGCTCTTTTCCTATGTCAAAAGTTTTAGTTTCGAGGGTAATAGCTACGTATGTGGAGAAAATTAAGATATTAGACTATTTTATGATTGCACATGGTAAAGAATGTGATTAAAGGCTCTTTTCCTATTTCAAAGTAAAAAATGAAGATATAAGACTATTTTATGATTGCAAATGGTAAAGAATGTGATTAAAGGCTCTTTCCTATTTCAAAAGTTTTAGTTTTCAAGGGTAATAGCTACGTATGTTGAAAAAATGAAGATATTAGACTATTTTATGATTGCAAATGGTAAAGAATGTGATTAAAGGCTCTTTTTCTATGTCAAAAGTTTTAGTTTTCGAGGGTAATAGCTACGTATGTTGAAAAATGAAGATATTAGACTATTTTATGATTGCAAATGGTAAAGATGTGATTAAGGCTCTTTTCCTATTCAAAAGTTTTAGTTTTTGAGGATAATAGCTAAGTATATTGAAAAAATTAAGATATTAGACTATTTTATGATTGCACATGGTAAAGATGTAATTAAAGGCTCTTTTCCTATTTCAAAAGTTTTAGTTTTCAAGGGTAATAGCTGCGTATGTTGAAAAAATGAAGATATTAGACAATTTTATGATTGCAAATGGTAAAGAATGTGATCAAAGGCTCTTTTCCTATGTAAAAAGTCTTAGTTTTCGAGGGCAATAGCTACGTATGTTGAAAAATGAAGATATCAGACTTTTTATGAATGCAAATGGTAAAGAATGTGAATTAAAGGCTCTTTTCCTATTTCAAAAGTTTTCGTTTTCGAGGGTAATAGTTTACGTATGTTGAAAAAATGAGATATTAGACTATTTTATGATTGCACATGGTAAAGAATGTGCTTAAAGGCTCTTTTCCTATGTCAAAAGTTTTAGTTTTCGAGGGTAATAGCTACGTATGTTCAAAAAATGAAGATATTAGACTATTTTATGATTGCACATGGTAAAGAATGTGATTAAAGGCTCTTTTCCTATGTCAAAAGTTTTAGTTTTCGAGGGTAAAAGCTACGTATGTTGAAAAAATGAAGATATTAGACTATTTTATGATTGCACATGGTGATTAAAACTCACTAATGTCGGAGTGATAGCCATGAGAGGGAAAATTTTCAAGTAATTTAACCCGTAGTCAACCTGCGTGTGTTCCCCAGCGAGACCTCCAACAGGTACAACTCTAGTTTGGCATTTTGTGAAGGGACACACATGCACGGAAGGTGTAGCAATAAATGGCAGACAGTAACAACGGCAATCAAACGAATAAAATTAACCCTTGACTGGGCTGCCCACTTAATTCAACAATCTGTCTTGGCTTTTTTCTACAATTGGCCATGACTTTCCACTTTTCCCACAACTATTCCCGCTTTTGTTAAATTCAACCGAGATCCGTTGATTTTTGAATTTAACAAAAGAGGGAATAGTTGTGGGAAAAGTGGAAGTCATGGCCAATTGTAGAAAAAAGCCAAGACAGATTGTTGAATTAAGTGGGCAGCCCAGTCAAGGGTTAATTTTATCCGTTTGATTGCCGTTGTTTACTGTCTGCCATTTATGCTACACCTTTCCGTGCATGTGTTGTCCCTTCACAAATGCCAAACTAGAGTTGTACCTGTTGGAGGTTCTCGCTGGGGAACACACGCAGGTTGACCACGGTTAAATTACTTGAAAATTTACCCTCTCATGGCTATCACTCGACAACGCTGAACTAGAGTCAACCCTCTCATGCTAATTCACGGTGAGTTGGGTTCAAATGGTAAAAATGGTAAAGAATGTGATTAAAGGCTCTTTTCCTATTTCAAAAGTTTTAGTTTTTGAGGGTAATAGCTACGTATATTGAAAAAATGAAGATATAAGACTATTTATGATTGCAAATGGTAAAGAATGTGATTAAAGGCTCTTTTCATATTTCAAAAGTTTTAGTTTTCGAGGGTAATAGCTACGTATGTTGAAAAAATGAAGATATTAGACTATTTTATGATTGCAAATGGTAAGAATGTGATTAAAGGCTCTTTTCCTATGTCAAATGTTTTAGTTTTCGAGGGTAATAGCTACGTATGTTGAAAAAATGAAGATATTAGACTATTTTATGATTGCTTATGGTAACGAATGTGATTAAAGGCTCTTTTCCTATTTCAAAAGTTTTAGTATTTGAGGGAAATAGCTACGTATGTTGAAAAATGAAGATATTAGACAATTTTATGATTGCACATGGTAAAGAATGTGATTAAAGGCTCTTTTCCTATTTCAAAAGTTTTAGTTTTCAAGAGTAATAGCTACGTATGTTGAAAAAATGAAGATCTTAGACAATTTTATGATTGCAAATGTTTTAGTTTTCGAGGGTAATAGCTACGTATGTTGGAAAAATGAAGATATTAGACTATTTTATGATTGCACATGGTAAAGAATGTGATTAAAGGCTCTTTTCCTATGTCAAAAGTTTTAGTTTTCGAGGGTAATAGCTACGTATGTTGAAAAAATGAGATATTAGACTATTTTATAATTGCAAATGGTAACGAATGTGATTAAAGGCTCTTTTCCTATGTCAAAAGTTTTAGTTTTCGAGGGTAATAGCTACGTATGTTGAAAAAATTAAGATATTAGACTATTTTATGATTCTAAATGGTAAAGATGTGATTAAAGGCTCTTTTCCTATGTCAAAAGTTTTAGTTTTCGAGGGTAATAGCTACGTATGTTGAAAAAATGAAGATATTAGACTATTTTATAATTGCAAATGGTAAAGAATGTGATTAAAGGCTCTTTTCCTATTTCAAAAGTTTTAGTTTTCGAGGGTAATAGTTACGTATGTGAAAAAATGAAGATATTAGACTATTTTATGATTGCACATGGTAAAGAATGTGATTAAAGGCTCTTTTCCTATGTCAAAAGTTTTAGTTTTCGAGGGTAATAGCTACGTATGTTGGAAAAATGAAGATAACAGACTATTTTATGATTGCACACGGTAAAGAATGTGATTAAAAGCTCTTTTCCTATTTCAAAAGTTTTAGTTTTCGAGGGTAATAGCTACGTATGTTGGAAAAATGAAGATATTAGACTATTTTATGATTGCACATGGTAAAGAATGTGATTAAAGGCTCTTTTCCTATTTCAAAAGTTTTAGTTTTCGAGGGTAATAGCTACGTATGTTGGAAAAATGAAGATATTAGACTATTTTATGATTGTACATGGTAAAGAATGTGATTAAAGGCTCTTTTCCTATGTCAAAAGTTTTAGTTTTCGAGGGTAATAGCTACGTATGTTGAAAAAAATGAAGATATTAGACTATTTCATGATTGCAAATGGTAAAGAATGTGATTAAAGGCTCTTTTCCTATTTCAAAAGTTTTAGTTTTCGAGGGTAATAGCTACGTATGTTGAAAAAATGAAGATATTAGACTATTTTATGATTGGCAAATGGTAAAGAATGTGATTAAGGCTCTTTTCCTTGTCAAAAGTTTTAGTTTTCGAGGGTAATAGCTACGTATGTTGAAAAAATGAAGATATTAGACTATTTTATAATTGCAAATGGTAACGAATGTGATTAAGGCTCTTTTCCTATGTCAAAAGTTTTAGTTTTCCGAGGGTAATAGCTACGTATGTAGGAAAAATGAAGATATTAGACTTTTTTATGATTGCACATGGTAAGATGTGATTAAAGGCTCTTTTTCCTATGTCAAAAGTTTTAGTTTTCGAGGGTAATAGCTTACGTATGTTGGAAAAATGAAGATATTAGACTATTTTATGATTGCACATGGTAAAGAAAAGTGCTTAAAGGCTCTTTTCCTATTTCAAAAGTTTTAGTTTTCGAGGGTAATAGCTACGGTATGTGGGAAAAATGAAGATATTAGACATTTTATGATTGCACATGGTAAAGAATATGATTAAAGGTCTCTTTTCCTATGTCAAAAGTTTTAGTTTTCGAGGGTAATAGCTACGTATGTTGGAAAAATGAAGATATTAGACTATTTTATGATTGCACATGGTAAAGAAAGTGCTAAAAGGCTCTTTTCTATTTCAAAAAGTTTTAGTTTTCGAGGGTAATAGCTACGTATGTTGAAAAAATGAAGATATTAGACTATTTTATGATTCTAAATGGTAAAGAATGTGTTTAAAGGCTCTTTTCCTATGTCAAAAGTTTTAGTTTTCGAGGGTAATAGCTACGTATGTTGGAAAAATGAAGATATTAGACTATTTTATGATTGCACATGGTAAAGAATGTGATTAAAGGCTCTTTTCCTATTTCAAAAGTTTTCGTTTTCGAGGGTAATAGTTACGTATGTTGAAAAAATGAAGATATTAGACTATTTTATGATTGCACATGGTAAAGAATGTGCTTAAAGGCTCTTTTCCTATGTCAAAAGTTTTAGTTTTCGAGGGTAATAGCTACGTATGTTCAAAAAATGAAGATATTAGACTATTTTATGATTGCACATGGTAAAGAATGTGATTAAAGGCTCTTTTCCTATGTCAAAAGTTTTAGTTTTCGAGGGTAAAAGCTACGTATGTTGAAAAAATGAAGATATTAGACTATTTTATGATTGCACATGGTGATTAAAACTCACTAATGTCGAGTGATTATCCTATATTCAACCGAGATCCGTGATTTTTGAATTTAACAAAAGAGGGAATAGTTGTGGGAAAAGTGGAAGTCATGGCCAATTGTAGAAAAAGCCAAGATAGATTGTTGAATTAAGTGGGCAGCCCAGTCAAGGGTTAATTTTATCCGTTTGATTGCCGTTGTTACTGTCTGCCATTTATGCTACACCTTTCCGTGCATGTGTGTCCCTTCACAAATGCCAAACTAGAGTTGTACCTGTTGGAGGTTCTCGCTGGGGAACACACGCAGGTTGACTACGGGTTAAATTACTTGAAAAATTTTCCCTCTCATGGCTTCACTCGACAACGCTGAACTAGAGTCAACCCTCTCAAGCTAATTCACGGTGAGTTGGGTTCAAATGGTAAAAATGGTAAAGAATGTGATTAAAGGCTCTTTTCCTATTTCAAAAGTTTAGTTTTTGAGGGTAATAGCTACGTATATTGAAAAAATGAAGATATAAACTATTTTATGATTGCAAATGGTAAAGATGTGATTAAAGGCTCTTTTCATATTTCAAAAGTTTTAGTTTTCGAGGGTAATAGCTACGTATGTTGAAAAAATGAAGATATTAGACTATTTTATGATTGCAAATGGTAATGAATGTGATTAAAGGCTCTTTTCCTATGTCATAAGTTTTAGTTTTCGAGGGTAATAGCTACGTATGTTGAAAAAATGAAGATATTAGACTATTTTATGATTGCTTATGGTAACGAATGTGATTAAAGGCTCTTTCCTATTTCAAAAGTTTTAGTATTTGAGGGAAATAGCTACGTATGTTGAAAAAATGAAGATATTAGACAATTTTATGATTGCACATGGTAAAAGAATGTGATTAAAGGCTCTTTTCCTATTTCAAAAGTTTTAGTTTTCAGAGTAATAAGCTACGTATGTTGAAAAAATGAAGATCTTAGACAATTTTATGATTGCAAATGGTAAAGAATGTGATTAAAGGCTCTTTTCCTGTTTCAAAAGTTTTAGTTTAGAATGTGATTAAAGGTTCTTTCCTATTCAAAAGTTTTAGTTTTCGAGGGTAATAGTACGTATGTTGAAAAAATGAAGATATTAGACTATTTTATGATTGCAAATGGTAAAGAATGTGATTAAAGGCTCTTTTCCTATGTCAAAAGTTTTAGTTTTCGAGGGTAATAGCTACGTATGTTGAGAAAATTAAGATATTAGACTATTTTATGATTGCACATGGTAAAGAATGTGATTAAAGGCTCTTTTCCTATTTCAAAAGTAAAAAATGAAGATATAAGACTATTTTATGATTGCAAATGGTAAAGAATGTGATTAAAGGCTCTTTTCATATTTCAAAAGTTTTAGTTTTCGAGGGTAATAGCTACGTATGTTGAAAAAATGAAGATATTAGACTATTTTATGATTGCAAATGGTAAAGAATGTGATTAAAGGCTCTTTTCCTATGTCAAAAGTTTTAGTTTTCGAGGGTAATAGCTACGTATGTTGAAAAAATGAAGATATTAGACTATTTTATGATTGCAAATGGTAAAGAATGGAATTAAAGGCTCTTTTCCTATTTCAAAAGTTTTAGTTTTTGAGGGTAATAGCTACGTATATTGAAAAATTAAGATATTAGACTATTTTATGATGCACATGGTAAGAATGTGATTAAAGGCTCTTTTCCTATTTCAAAAGTTTTAGTTTTCGAGGGTAATAGTTACGTATGTTGAAAAAATGAAGATATTAGATTATTTTATGATTGCACTTGGTAAAGAATGTAATTAAAGGCTCTTTTCCTATTTCAAAAGTTTTAGTTTTCAAGGGTAATAGCTACGTATGTTGAAAAAATGAAGATATTAGACAATTTTATGATTGCAAATGGTAAAGAATGTGATTAAAGGCTCTTTCCTATTTCAAAAGTTTTAGTTTTTGAGGGTAATAGCTACGTATATTGAAAAATGAAGATATAAGACTATTTTATGATAAAATGGTAAAGAATGTGATTAAAGGCTCTTTTCATATTTCAAAAGTTTAGTTTTCGAGGGGTAATAGCTACGTATGTTGAAAAAATGAAGATATTAGACTATTTTATGATTGCAAATGGTAAAGAATGTGATTAAAGGCTCTTTTCCTATGTCAAAAGTTTTAGTTTTCGAGGGTAATAGCTACGTATGTTGAAAAAATGAAGATATTAGACTATTTTATGATTGCTTATGGTAACGAATGTGATTAAAGGCTCTTTTCCTATTTCAAAAGTTTTAGTATTTGAGGGAAATAGCTACGTATGTTGAAAAAATGAAGATATTAGACAATTTTATGATTGCACATGGTAAAGAATGTGATTAAAGGCTCTTTTCCTATTTCAAAAGTTTTAGTTTTCAAGAGTAATAGCTACGTATGTTGAAAAAATGAAGATCTTAGACAATTTTATGATTGCAAATGGTAAAGAATGTGATTAAAGGCTCTTTTCCTATTTCAAAAGTTTTAGTTTTCGAGGGTAATAGCTACGTATGTTGAAAAAATGATAATATTAGACTATTTTATGATTGCAAATGGTAAAGAATGTGATTAAAGGCTCTTTTCTTATGTCAAAAGTTTTAGTTTTCGAGGGTAATAGCTACGTATGTTGAAAAAATGAAGATATTAGACTATTTTATGATTGCAAATGGTAAAGAATGTGATTAAAGGCTCATTTCCTATGTCAAAAGTTTTAGTTTTCGAGGGTAAGAGCTACGTATGTTGAAAAAATGAAGATTTTAGACAATTTTATGATTGCACATGGTAAAGAATGTGATTTGTGACTCTTTTCCTATTTCAAAAGTTTTAGTTTTCGAGGGTAATAGCTACGTATGTTGAAAAAATGAAGATATTAGACTATTTTATGATTGCAAATGGTAAAGAATGTGATTAAAGGCTCTTTTCTTATGTCAAAAGTTTTAGTTTTCGAGGGTAATAGCTACGTATGTTGAAAAAATGAAGATATTAGACAATTTTATGATTGCAAATGGTAAAGAATGTGATTAAAGGCTCTTTTCCTATTTCAAAAGTTTTAGTTTTCGAGGGTAATAGCTACGTATGTTGAAAAATGAAGATATTAGACTATTTTATGATTGCAAATGGTAAAGAATGTGATTAGAGGCTCTTTTCCTATGTCAAAAGTTTTAGTTATCGAGGGTAATAGCTATGTATGTTGAAAAAATGAAGATATTAGACTATTTTATGATTGCAAATGGTAAAGAATGTGATTAAAGGCTCTTTTCCTATTTCAAAAGTTTTAGTTTTCGAGGGTAATAGCTACGTATGTTGAAAAAATGAAGATATTAGACTATTTTATTATTGCAAATGGTAAAGAATGTGATTAAGGGCTCTTTTCCTATTTCAAAAGTTATAGTTTTCGAGGGTAATAGCTACGTATGTTGAAAAAATGAAGATATTAGACTATTTTATGATTGCACATGGTAAAGAATGTGATTAAAGGCACTTTTCCTATTTCAAAAGTTTTAGTTTTCGAGGGTAATAGCTACGTATGTTGAAAAAATGAAGATATTAGACAATTTTATGATTGCAAATGGTAAAGAATGTGATTAAAGGCTCTTTTCGTATTTCAAAAGTTTTAGTTTTCGAGGGTAATAGCTACGTATGTTGAAAAAATGAAGATATTAGACTATTTTATTATTGCAAATGGTAAAGAATGTGATTAAAGGCTCTTTTCCTATTTCAAAAGTCTTAGTTTTCGAGGGTAATAGCTATGTCTGTGGAAAAAAATGATGATATTAGACACTTTTATGATTGCAAATGGTAAAGAATGTGATAAAAGGCTCTTTTCCTATTTCAAAAGTTTTAGTTTTCGAGGGTAATAGCTACGTATGTTGAAAAAATGAAGATATTAGACAATTTTATGATTGCACATGGTAAAGAATGTGATTAAAGGCTCTTTTCGTATTTCAAAAGTTTTAGTTTTCGAGGGTAATAGCTACGTATGTTGAAAAAATGAAGATATTAGACTATTTTATGATTGCAAATGGTAAAGAATGTGATTAAAGGCTCTTTTCCTATTTCAAAAGTGTTAGTTTTTGAGGGTAATAGCTATGTCTGTGGAAAAAATGATCATATTAGACACTTTTATGATTGCACATGGTAAAGAATGTGATTAAAGGCTCTTTTCCTATTTCAAAAGTTTTAGTTTTCGAGGGTAATAGCTACGTATGTTGAAAAAATGAAGATATTAGACTATTTTATGATTGCAAATGGTAAAGAATGTGATTAAAGGCTCTTTTCCTATTTCAAAAGTATTAGTTTTCGAGGGTAATAGCTACGTATGTTGAAAAAATGAAGATATTAGACTATTTTATGATTGCAAATGGTAAAGAATGTGATTAAAGGCTCTTTTCTTATGTCAAGAGTTTTAGTTTTCGAGGGTAATAGCTACATATGTTGAAAAAATGAAGATATTAGACTATTTTATGATTGCAAATGGTAAAGAATGTGATTAAACGCTCTTTTCCTATGTCAAAAGTTTTAATTTTCGAGGGTAAGAGCTAAGTATGTTGAAAAAATGAAGATATTAGACAATTTTATGATTGCACATGGTAAAGAATGTGATTAAAGACTCTTTTTCTATTTCAAAAGTTTTAGTTTTCGAGGGTAATAGCTACGTATGTTGAAAATATGAAGATATTAGACTATATTATGATTGCAAATGGTAAAGAATGTGATTAAAGGCTCTTTTCCTATGTCAAAAGTTTTAGTTTTCGAGGGTAATAGCTACGTATGTTGAAAAAATGAAGATTTTAGACTATTTTATGATTGCAAATAGTAAAGAATGTGATTAAAGGCTCTTTACCTATGTCAAAAGTTTTAGTTTTCGAGGTAATAGCTACGTATGTTGAAAAAATGAAGATATTAGACTATTTTATGATTGCAAATGGTAAAGAATGTGATTAAAGGCTCTTTTCCTATTTCAAAAGTTTTAGTTTTTGAGGGTAATAGCTACGTATATTGAAAAAATTAAGATATTAGACTATTTTATGATTGCACATGGTAAAGAATGTGATTAAAGGCTCTTTTTCTATTTCAAAAGTTTTAGTTTTCGAGGGTAATAGTTATGTATGTTGAAAAAATGAAGATATTAGATTATTTTATGATTGCACTTGGTAAAGAATGTAATTAAAGGCTCTTTTCCTATTTCAAAAGTTTTAGTTTTCAAGGGTAATAGCTACGTATGTTGAAAAAATGAAGATATTAGACAATTTTATGATTGCAAATGGTAAAGAATGTGATTAAAGGCTCTTTTCCTATTTCAAAAGTTTTAGTTTTTGAGGGTAATAGCTACGTATATTGAAAAAAATGAAGTATAAGACTATTTTATGATTGCAAATGGTAAAGAATATGATTAAAGGCTCTTTTCATATTTCAAAAGTTTTAGTTTTCGAGGGTAATAGCTACGTATGTTGAAAAAATGAAGATATTAGACTATTTTATGATTGCAAATGGTAAAGAATGTGATTAAAGGCTTTTTTCCTATGTCAAAAGTTTTAGTTTTCGAGGGTAATAGCTACGTATGTTGAAAAAATGAAGATATTAGACTATTTTATGACTGCTTATGGTAACGAATGTGATTAAAGGCTCTTTTCCTATTTCAAAAGTTTTAGTATTGAGGGAAATAGCTACGTATGTTGAAAAAATGAAGATATTAGACAATTTTATGATTGCACATGGTAAAGAATGTGATTAAAGGCTCTTTTCCTATTTCAAAAGTTTTAGTTTTCAAGGGTAATAGCTACGTATGTTGAAAAAATGAAGATATCAGACAATTTTATGATTGCAAATGGTAAAGAATGTGATTAAAGACTCTTTTCCTATGTAAAAAGTTTTAGTTTTCGAGGGTAATAGCTACGTATGTTGAAAAAATGAAGATATAAGACTATTTTATGATTGCAAATGGTAAAGAATGTGATTAAAGGCTCTTTTCCTATTTCAAAAGTTTTAGTTTTCGAGGGTAATAGCTACGTATGTTGAAAAAATGAAGATATTAGACTATTTTATGATTGCAAATGGTAAAGAATGTGATTAAAGGCTCTTTTTCTATGTCAAAAGTTTTAGTTTTCGAGGGTAATAGCTACGTATGTTGAAAAAATGAAGATATTAGACTATTTTATGATTGCAAATGGTAAAGAATGTGATTAAAGGCTCTTTTCCTATTTCAAAAGTTTTAGTTTTTGAGGATAATAGCTACGTATATTGAAAAAATTAAGATATTAGACTATTTTATGATTGCACATGGTAAAGAATGTAATTAAAGGCTCTTTTCCTATTTCAAAAGTTTTAGTTTTCAAGGGTAATAGCTGCGTATGTTGAAAAAATGAAGATATTAGACAATTTTATGATTGCAAATGGTAAAGAATGTGATCAAAGGCTCTTTTCCTATGTAAAAAGTCTTAGTTTTCGAGGGCAATAGCTACGTATGTTGAAAAATGAAGATATCAGACTATTTTATGAATGCAAATGGTAAAGAATGTGATTAAAGGCTCTTTTCCTATTTCAAAAGTTTTAGTTTTCGAGGGTAATAGCTACGTATGTTGAAACAATGAAGATATTAGACTATTTTATGATTGCACATGGTAAAGAGTGTGATTAAAGGCTCTTTTCCTATTTCAAAAGTTTTAGTTTTCGAGGGTAATAGCTACGTATGCCAAAAAAATGAAGATATTAGACTATTTTATGATTGCACATGGTAAAGAATGTGATTAAAGGCTCTTTTCCTATTTCAAAAGTTTTAGTTTTTGATGGTAATAGCTACGTATGTTGAAAAATTGAAGATATTAGACTATTTTATGATTGCAAATGGTAAAGAATGTGATTAGAGGCTCTTTTCCTATGTCAAAAGTTTTAGTTTTCGAGGGTAATAGCTATGTATGTTGAAAAAATGAAGATATTAGACTATTTTATGATTGCAAGTGGTAAAGAATGTGATTAAAGCCTTTTTTCCTATTTCAAAAGTTTTAGTTTTCGAGGGTAAATGGTAAAGAATGTGATTAAAGGCTCTTTTCCTATGTCAAAAGTTTTAGTTTTCGAGGGTAATAGCTACGTATGTTGAAAAAATGAAGATATTAGACTATTTTATGATTGCAAATGGTAAAGAATGTGATTAAAGGCTCTTTTCCTATTTTAAAAGTTTTAGTTTTCGAAGGTAATAGCTACGTATGTTGAAAAAATAAAGATATTAGACAATTTTATGATTGCAAATGGTAAACAATGTGATTAAAGGGTCTTTTCCTATTTCAAAAGTTTTAGTTTTCGAGGGTAATAGCTACGTATGTTCAAAAAATGAAGATATTAGACTATTTTATGATTGCAAATGGTAAAGAATGTGATTAAACTCTCTTTTCCTATTTCAAAAGTTTTAGTTTTCGAGGGTAATAGCTAAGTATGTTGAAAAAATAGAGATATTCGACTATTTTATGATTTCAAATTATAAAGAATCTGATTAAAGGCTCTTTTCCTATTTCAAAAGTTTTAGTTTTCGAGGGTAATAGCTACGTATGTTGATAAAATGAAGATATTAGACTATTTTATGATTGCAAATGGTAAAGAATGTGATTAAAGGCTCTTTTCCTATTTCAAAACTTTTAGTTTTCGAGGGTAATAGCTACGTATGTTGAAAAAAGGAAGATATTAGACTATTTTATGATTGCAAATGGTAAAGAATGTGATTAAAGGCTCTTTTCCTATGTCAAAAGTTTTAGTTTTCGAGGGTAATAGCTACCTATGTTGGAAAAGTGAAGATATTAGACTATTTTATGATTGCAAATGGTAAACAATGTGATTAAAGGCTCTTTTCCTATGTCAAAAGTTTTAGTTTTCGAGGGTAATAGCTACGTATGTTGAAAAAAATGAAGATATTAGACTATTTTATGATTGCAAATGGTAAAGAATGTGATTAAAGGCTCTTTTCCTATTTCAAAACTTTTAGTTTTCGAGGGTAATAGCTAAGTATGTTGAAAAAATGAAGATATTAGACAATTTTATGATTGCAAATGGTAAAGAATGTGATTAAAGGCTCTTTTCCTATGTCAAAAGTTTTAGTTTTTGAGGGTAATAGCTATGTATGTTGAAAAAATGAAGATATTAGACTATTTTAAGATTACAAATGGTAAAGAATGTGATTAAAGGCTCTTTTCCTATTTCAAAACTTTTAGTTTTTGAGGGTAATAGCTTGGTCTCTGGAAAAAATGAAGATATTAGACTATTTTATGATTGCACATGGTAAAGAATGTGATTAAAGGCTCTTTTCCTATTTCAAAAGTTTTAGTTTTCGAGGGTAATAGCTACATATGTTGAAAAATGAAGATATTAGACTATTTTATGATTGCAAATGGTAAAGAATGTGATTAAAGGCTCTTTTCCTATGTCAAAAGTTTTAGTTTTCGGGGGTAATGTTGAAAAAGGGGCTACGTATGTTGAAAAAATGAAGATATTAGACTATTTTATGATTGCAAATGGTAAAGAATGTGATTAAAGGTTCTTTTCCCATTTCAAAAGTTTTAGTTTTCGGGGGTAATAGCTACGTTTGTTGAAAAAATAAAGATATTAGACTATTTTATGATTGCAAATGGTGAAGAATGTGATTAAAGGCTCTTTTCCTATGTCAAAAGTTTTAGTTTTCGAGGGTAATAGCTACGTATGTTGAAAAAATGAAGATATTAGACTATTTTATGATTGCAAATGGTAAAGAATGTGATTAAAGGGTCTTTTCCCATTTCAAAAGTTTTAGATTTCGAGGGTAATCGCTACGTATGTTGAAAAAATGAAGATATTAGACAATTTTATGATTGCAAATGGTAAAGAATGTGATTAAAGGCTCTTTTTTTATTTCAAAAGTTTTGATTTTCGAGGGTAATAGCTACGTATGTTGAAAAAATGAAGATATTAGACTATTTTATGATTGCAAATGGTAAAGAATGTGATTAAAGGCTCTTTTCCTATTTCAAAAGTTTTAGTTTTCGAGGGCAATAGCTACGTATGTTGAAAAATGAAGATATTAGACTATTTTGTGATTGCAAATGGTAAAGAATGTGATTAAAGGCTCTTTTCCTATTTCAAAAGTTTTAGTTTTCGAGGGTAATAGCTACGTATGTTGATAAAATGAAGATATTAGACTATTTTATGATTGCAAATGGTAAAAAATGTGATTAAAGGCTCTTTTCCTATGTCAAAAGTTTTAGTTTTCGGGGGTAATAGCTACGTATGTTGAAAAAATGAAGATATTAGACTATTTTATGATTGCAAATGGTTAAGAATGTGATTAAAGGCTCTTTTCCTATGTCAAAAGTTTTAGTTTTCGAGGGTAGTAGCTACGTATGTTGAAAAAATGAAGATATTAGACTATTTCATGATTGCAAATGGTAAAGAATGTGATTAAAGGCTCTTTTCCTATTTCAAAAATTTTAGTTTTCAAGGGTAATAGTTATGTATGTTGAAAAAATTAAGATATTAGACAATTTTATGATTGCAAATGGTAAAGAATGTGATTAAAGGCTCTTTTCCTATGTCAAAAGTTTTAGTTTTCGAGGGTAATAGCTACGTATGTTGAAAAAATGAAGATATTAGACTATTTTATGATTGCAAATGGTAAAGAATGTGAATAAAGGCTCTTTTCCTATTGCAAAAGTTTTAGTTTTCGAGGGTAATAGCTACGTATGTTGAAAAAATAAAGATATTAGACTATTTTATGATTGCAAATGGTAAAGAATGTGATTAAAGGCTCTTTTCCTATTTCAAAAGTTTTAGTTTTCGAGGGTAATAGCTACGTATGTTGAAAAAATGAAGATATTAGACTATTTTATAATTGCAAATGGTAAAGAATGTGATTAAAGGTTCTTTTCCTATTTCAAAAGTTTTAGTTTTCGAGGGTAATAGCTATGTCTGTGGAAAAAATGAAGATATTAGACTATTTTATGATTGCACATGGTAAAGAATGTGATTAAGGGATCTTTTCCTATGTCAAAAGTTTTAGTTTTCGAGGGTAATAGCTACGTATGTTGAAAAAATGAAGATATTAGACTATTTTATAATTGCAAATGGTAAAGAATGTGATTAAAGGCTCTTTTCCTCTTTCAAAAGTTTTAGTTTTCGAGGGTAATAGCTACGTCTGTGGAAAAAATGAAGATATTAGACTATTTTATGATTGCACATGGTAAAGAATGTGATTAAAGGCTCTTTTCCTATGTCAAAAGTTTTAGTTTTCAAGGGTAATAGCTACGTATGTTGAAAAAATGAAGATATTAGACTATTTTATGATTGCAAATTATAAAGAATCTGATTAAAGTCTCTTTTCCTATTTCAAAAGTTTTAGTTTTCGAGGGTAATAGCTACGTATGTTGAAAAAATGAAGATATTAGACTATTTTATGATTGCAAAGGGTAAAGAATGTGATTAAAGGGTCTTTTCCTATTTCAAAAGTTTTAGTTTTCGAGGGTAATAGCTACGTATGTTGAAAAAATGAAGATATTAGACTATTTTATGATTGCAAATGGTAAAGAATGTGACTAAAGGCTCTTTTCCTATTCCAAAAGTTTAAGTTTTCGAGGGTAATAGCTACGTATGTTGAAAAAATGAAGATATTAGACTATTTTATGATTGCAAATGGTAAAGAATGTGATTAAAGGCTCTTTTCCTTTTTCAAAAGTTTTAGTTTTCGAGGGTAATAGCTACGTATGTTGAAAAAATGAAGATATTAGACTATTTTATAATTGCAAATGGTAAAGAATGTGATTAAGGGTTCTTTTCCTATTTCAAAAGTTTTAGTTTTCGAGGGTAATAGCTATGTCTGTGGAAAAAATGAAGATATTAGACTATTTTATGATTGCACATGGTAAAGAATGTGATTAAAGGATCTTTTCCTACGTCAAAAGTTTTAGTTTTCGAGGGTAATAGCTACGTATGTTGAAAAAATGAAGATATTAGACTATTTTATGATTGCAAATGGTAAAGAATGTGATTAAAGGCTCTTTTCCTATTTCAAAAGTTTTAGTTTTCGAGGGTAATAGCTATGTATGTTGAAAAAATGAAGATATTAGACTATTTTATAATTGCAAATGGTAAAGAATGTGATTAAAGGTTCTTTTCCTATTTCAAAAGTTTTAGTTTTCGAGGGTAATAGCTATGTCTGTGGAAAAAATGAAGATATTAGACAATTTTATGATTGCACATGGTAAAGAATGTGATTAAAGGATCTTTTCCTATGTCAAAAGTTTTAGTTTTCGAGGGTAATAGCTACGTATGTTGAAAAAATGAAGATATTAGACTATCTTATGATTGCAAATGGTAAAGAATGTGATTAAAGGCTCTTTTCCTATTTCAAAAGTTTTAGTTTTCGAGGGTAATAGCTACGTATGTTGAAAAAATGAAGATATTAGACTATTTTATGATTGCACATGGTAAAGAATGTGATTAAAGGCTCTTTTCCTATGTCAAAAGTTTTAGTTTTAGAGGGTAATAGCTACGTATGTTGAAAAAATGAAGATATTAGACTATTTTATGATTGCACATGGTAAAGAATGTGATTAAAGGCTCTTTTCCTATGTCAAAAGTTTTAGTTTTCGAGGGTAATAGCTACGTATGTTGAAAAAAATGAAGATATTAGACTATTTCATGATTGCAAATGGTAAAGAATGTGATTAAAGGCTCTTTTCCTATTTCAAAAGTTTTAGTTTTCGGGGGTAATAGCTACGTTTGTTGAAAAAATGAAGATATTAGACTATTTTATTATTGCAAATGGTAAAGAATGTGATTAAAGGCTCTTTTCCTATGTCAAAAGTTTTAGTTTTCGAGGGTAATAGCTACGTATGTTGAAAAAATGAAGATATTAGACTATTTATGATTGCAAATGGTAAAGAATGTGATTAAAGGCTCTTTTCCTATTTTAAAAGTTTTAGTTTTCGAAGGTAATAGCTACGTATGTTGAAAAAATGAAGATATTAGACAATCTTATGATTGCAAATGGTAAACAATGTGATTAAAGGGTCTTTTCCTATTTCAAAAGTTTTAGTTTTCGTGGGTAATAGCTACGTATGTTCAAAAAATGAAGATATTAGACTATTTTATGATTGCAAATGGTAAAGAATGTGATTAAACGCTCTTTTCCTATTTCAAAAGTTTTAGTTTTCGAGGGTAATAGCTACGTATGTTGAAAAAATAGAGATATTAGACTATTTTATGATTTCAAATTATAAAGAATCTGATTAAAGGCTCTTTTCCTATTTCAAAAGTTTTAGTTTTCGAGGGTAATAGCTACGTATGTTGATAAAATGAAGATATTAGACTATTTTAT
Source organism: Artemia franciscana (assembly GCF_032884065.1). Classification (NCBI taxonomy): domain Eukaryota; kingdom Metazoa; phylum Arthropoda; class Branchiopoda; order Anostraca; family Artemiidae; genus Artemia; species Artemia franciscana. The sequence continues at coordinate 23,419 of NW_027064275.1, forward strand.
GATTGCAAATGGTAAAGAATGTGATTAAAGGCTCTTTTCCTATTTCAAAACTTTTAGTTTTCGAGGGTAATAGCTACGTATGTTGAAAAAAGGAAGATATTAGACTATTTTATGATTGCAAATGGTAAAGAATGTGATTAAAGGCTCTTTTCCTATGTCAAAAGTTTTAGTTTTCGAGGGTAATAGCTACTTATGTTGGAAAAATGAAGATATTAGACTATTTTATGATTGCAAATGGTAAACAATGTGATTAAAGGCTCTTTTCCTATGTCAAAAGTTTTAGTTTTCGAGGGTAATAGCTACGTATGTTGAAAAAATGAAGATATTAGACTATTTTATGATTGCAAATGGTAAAGAATGTGATTAAAGGCTCTTTTCCTATTTCAAAACTTTTAGTTTTCGAGGTTAATAGCTACGTATGTTGAAAAAATAAAGATATTAGACAATTTTATGATTGCAAATGGTAAAGAATGTGATTAAAGGCTCTTTTTCTATGTCAAAAGTTTTAGTTATCGAGGGTAATAGCTACGTATGTTGAAAAAATGAAGATATTAGACTATTTTATGATTGCAAATGGTAAAGAATGTGATTAAAGGCTCTTTTCCTATTTCAAAAGTTTTAGTTTTCGAGGGTAATAGCTACGTATGTTGAAAAAATAAAGATATTAGACTATTTTATGATTGCAAATGGTAAAGAATGTGATTAAAGGCTCTTTTCCTATTTCAAAAGTTTTAGTTTTCGAGGGTAATAGCTACGTATGTTGAAAAAATGAAGATATTAGACTATTTTATAATTGCAAATGGTAAAGAATGTGATTAAAGGTTCTTTTCTTATTTCAAAAGTTTTAGTTTTCGAGGGTAATAGCTATGTCTGTGGAAAAAATGAAGATATTAGACTATTTTATGATTGCACATGGTAAAGACTGTGATTAAAGGATCTTTTCCTATGTCAAAAGTTTTAGTTTTCGAGGGTAATAGCTACGTATGTTCAAAAAATGAAGATATTAGACTATTTTATGATTGCAAATGGTAAAGAATGTGATTAAACTCTCTTTTCCTATTTCAAAAGTTTTAGTTTTCGAGGGTAATAGCTACGTATGTTGAAAAAATAGAGATATTAGACTATTTTATGATTTCAAATTATAAAGAATCTGATTAAAGGCTCTTTTCCTATTTCAAAAGTTTTAGTTTTCGAGGGTAATAGCTACGTATGTTGAAAAAAGGAAGATATTAGACTATTTTATGATTGCAAATGGTAAAGAATGTGATTAAAGGCTCTTTTCCTATTTCAAAACTTTTAGTTTTCGAGGGTAATAGCTACGTATGTTGAAAAAAGGAAGATATTAGACTATTTTATGATTGCAAATGGTAAAGAATGTCATTAAAGGCTCTTTTCCTATGTCAAAAGTTTTAGTTTTCGAGGGTAATAGCTACTTATGTTGGAAAAATGAAGATATTAGACTATTTTATGATTGCAAATGGTAAACAATGTGATTAAAGGCTCTTTTCCTATGTCAAAAGTTTTAGTTTTCGAGGGTAATAGCTACGTATGTTGAAAAAATGAAGATATTAGACTATTTTATGATTGCAAATGGTAAAGAATGTGATTAAAGGCTCTTTTCCTATTTCAAAACTTTTAGTTTTCGAGGTTAATAGCTATGTATGTTGAAAAAATAAAGATATTAGACAATTTTATGATTGCAAATGGTAAAGAATGTGATTAAAGGCTCTTTTTCTATGTCAAAAGTTTTAGTTATCGAGGGTAATAGCTACGTATGTTGAAAAAATGAAGATATTAGACTATTTTATGATTGCAAATGGTAAAGAATGTGATTAAAGGCTCTTTTCCTATTTCAAAAGTTTTAGTTTTCGAGGGTAATAGCTACGTATGTTGAAAAAATAAAGATATTAGACTATTTTATGATTGCAAATGGTAAAGAATGTGATTAAAGGCTCTTTTCCTATTTCAAAAGTTTTAGTTTTCGAGGGTAATAGCTACGTATGTTGAAAAAATGAAGATATTAGACTATTTTATAATTGCAAATGGTAAAGAATGTGATTAAAGGTTCTTTTCTTATTTCAAAAGTTTTAGTTTTCGAGGGTAATAGCTATGTCTGTGGAAAAAATGAAGATATTAGACTATTTTATGATTGCAAATGGTAAAGAATGTGATTAAAGGCTCTTTTCCTATGTCAAAAGTTTAAGTTTTCGAGGGTAATAGCTACGTTTGTTGAAAAAATGAAGATATTAGACTATTTCATGATTGCAAATGGTAAAGAATGTGATTAAAGGCTCTTTTCCTATGTCAAAAGTTTTAGTTTTCGAGGGTAATAGCTACGTATGTTGAAAAAATCAAGATATTAGACTATTTCATGATTGCAAATGGTAAAGAATGTGATTAAAGGCTCTTTTCCTATTTCAAAAGTTTTAGTTTTCGGGGTAATAGCTACGTATGTTGAAAAAATGAAGATATTAGACTATTTTATGATTGCAAATGGTAAAGAATGTGATTAAAGGCTCTTTTCCTATGTCAAAAGTTTTAGTTTTCGAGGGTAATAGCTACGTATGTTGAAAAAAGGAAGATATTAGACTATTTCATGATTGCAAATGGTAAAGAATGTGATTAAAGGCTCTTTTCCTATTTCAAAAGTTTTAGTTTTCGAGGGTAATAGCTACGTATGTTGAAAAAATGAAGATATTAGACAATTTGATGATTGCAAATGGTAAAGAATGTGATTAAAGGCTCTTTTCCTATTTCAAAAATTTTAGTTTTCGAGGGTAATAGCTACGTATGTTGAAAAAATAAAGATATTAGACTATTTTATGATTGCAAATGGTAAAGAATGTGATTAAAGGCTCTTTTCCTATTTCAAAAGTTTTAGTTTTCGAGGGTAATAGCTACGTATGTTGAAAAAATCAAGATATTAGACTATTTTATGATTGCAAATGGTAAAGAATGTGATTAAAGGCTCTTTTCCTATTTCAAAAGTTTTAGTTTTCGAGGGTAATAGCTACGTATGTTGAAAAAATGAAGATATTAGACAAATTTATGATTGCAAATGGTAAAGAATGTGATTAAAGGCTCTTTTCCTATGTCAAAAGTTTTAGTTTTCGAGGGTAATAGCTACGTATGTTGAAAAAATGAAGATATTAGACTATTTTATGATTGCAAATGGTAAAGAATGTGATTAAAGGCTCTTTTCCTATTTCAAAAGTTTTAGTTTTCGAGGGTAATAGCTAGGTCTGTGGAAAAAATGAAGATATTAGACTATTTTATGATTGCACATGGTAAAGAATGTGATTAAAGGCTCTTTTCCTATGTCAAAAGTTTTAGTTTTCGAGGGTAATAGCTACGTATGTTGGAAAAATGAAGATATTAGACAATTTTATGATTGCACATGGTAAAGAATGTGATTAAAGGCTCTTTTCCTATTTCAAAAGTTTTAGTTTTCTAGGGTAATAGCTACGTATGTTGAAAAAATGAAGATATTAGACTATTTTATGATTGCACATGGTAAAGAATGTGATTAAAGGCTCTTTTCCTATTTCAAAAGTTTTGGTTTTCGAGGGTAATAGCTACGTATGTTGAAAAAATGAAGATATTAGACTATTTTATGATTGCAAATGGTTAAGAATGTGATTAAAGGCTCTTTTCCTATTTCAAAAGATTTAGTTTTCGAGGGCAATAGCTACGTATGTTGAAAAAATGAAGA
>NW_027064275.1:27230-51425 GCF_032884065.1 Artemia franciscana
CAAAAGTTTGAGTTTTCGAGGGTAATAGCTATGTCTGTGGAAAAAATGAAGATATTAGACTATTTAATGATTGCACATGGTAAAGAATGTTACTAAAGACTGTTTTCCTATGTCAAATGTTTTAGTTTTCGAGGGTAATAGCTACGTATGTTGAAAAAATGAAGGTATTAGACTATTTTATGATTGCAAATTATAAAGAATGTGATTAAAGGCTCTCTTCCTATTCCAAAAGTTTTGGTTTTCGAGGGTAATAGCTACGTATGTTGAAAAAATGAAGATATTAGACTATTTTATGATTGCAAATGGTAAAGAATGTGATTAAAGGCTCTTTTCCTATGTCAAAAGTTTTAGTTTTCGAGGGTAATAGCTACGTATGTTGAAAAAATGAAGATATTAGACTATTTTATGATTGCAAATGGTAAAAAATGTGATTAAAGGCTCTTTTCCTATGTCAAAAGTTTTAGTTTTCGGGGGTAATAGCTACGTATGTTGAAAAAATGAAGATATTAGACTATTTTATGATTGCAAATGGTAAAGAATGTGATTAAAGGCTCTTTTCCTATGTCAAAAGTTTTAGTTTTCGAGGGTAGTAGCTACGTATGTTGAAAAAATGAAGATATTAGACTATTTCATGATTGCAAATGGTAAAGAATGTGATTAAAGGCTCTTTTCCTATTTCAAAAATTTTAGTTTTCAAGGGTAATAGCTACGTTTGTTGAAAAAATGAAGATATTAGACAATTTTATGATTGCAAATGGTAAAGAATGTGATTAAAGGCTCTTTTCCTATGTCAAAAGTTTTAGTTATCGAGGGTAATAGCTACGTATGTTGAAAAAATGAAGATATTAGACTATTTTATGATTGCAAATGGTAAATAATGTGATTAAAGGCTCTTTTCCTATTTCAAAAGTTTTAGTTTTCGAGGGTAATAGCTACGTATGTTGAAAAAATAAACATATTAGACTATTTTATGATTGCAAATGGTAAAGAATGTGATTAAAGGCTCTTTTCCTATTTCAAAAGTTTTAGTTTTCGAGGGTAATAGCTACGTATGTTGAAAAAATGAAGATATTAGACTATTTTATAATTGCAAATGGTAAAGAATGCTATTAAAGGTTCTTTTCCTATTTCAAAAGTTTTAGTTTTCGAGGGTAATAGCTATGTCTGTGGAAAAAATGAAGATATTAGACTATTTTATGATTGCACATGGTAAAGACTGTGATTAAAGGATCTTTTCCTATGTCAAAAGTTTTAGTTTTCGAGGGTAATAGCTACGTATGTTGAAAAAATGAAGATATTAGACTATTTTATGATTGCAAATGGTAAAGAATGTGATTAAAGGCTCTTTTCCTATGTCAAAAGTTTAAGCTTTCGAGGGTAATAGCTACGTATGTTGAAAAATGAAGATATTAGACTATTTTATGATTGCAAATGGTAAAGAATGTGATTAAAGGCTCTTTTCCTATGTCAAAAGTTTTAGTTTTCGAGGGTAATAGCTACGTATGTTGAAAAAAAGAAGATATTAGACTATTTCATGATTGCAAATGGTAAAGAATGTGATTAAAGGCTCTTTTCCTATGTCAAAAGTTTTAGTTTTCGAGGGTAATAGCTACGTATGTTGGAAAAATGAAGATATTAGACTATTTTATGATTGCAAATGGTAAAGAAAGTGCTTAAAGGCTCTTTTCCTATTTCAAAAGTTTTAGTTTTCGGGGGTAAGAGCTACGTATGTTGAAAAAAGGAAGATATTAGACTATTTTAATATTGCAAATGGTAAAGAATGTGATTAAAGGCTCTTTTCCTATGTCAAAAGTTTTAGTTTTCGAGGGTAATAGCTATGTATGTTGAAAAAATGAAGATATTAGACAATGTGATGATTGCAAATGGTAAAGAATGTGATTAAAGGCTCTTTTCCTATTTCAAAAGTTTTAGTTTTCGAGGGTAATAGCTACGTATGTTGAAAAAATAAAGATATTAGACTATTTTATGATTTCACCTGGTAAAAAATTTGATTATTAGATATTTATTAATATCTAATAGTCTAAGATATTAGACTATTTTATGATTGCACATGGTAAAGAAAGTGCTTAAAGGCTCTTTTCCTATTTCAAAGTTTTAGTTTTCGAGGGTAATAGCTACGTATGTTGAAAAAATGAAGATATTAGACTATTTTATGATTGCACATGGTAAAGAAAGTGCTTAAAGGCTCTTTTCCTATTTCAAAAGTTTTAGTTTTTGAGGGTAATAGCTACGTATGTTGGAAAAATGAAGATATTAGACTATTTTATGATTGCACATGGTAAAGAATGTGATTAAAGGCTCTTTTTCTATGGCAAAAGTCTTAGTTTTCGAGGTTAATAGCTACGTATGTTGAAAAAATGAAGATATTAGACTATTTTATGATTGCAAATGGTAAAGAATGTGATTAAAGGCTCTTTTCCTATGTCAAAAGTTTTAGTTTTCGAGGGTAATAGCTACGTATGTTGAAAAAATGAAGATATTAGACTCTTTTATGATTGCAAATGGTAAAGAATGTGATTAAAGGCTCTTTTCCTATGTCAAAAGTTTTAGTTTTCGAGGGTAATAGCTACGTATGTTGGAAAAATGAAGATATTAGACTATTTTATGATTGCACATGGTAAAGAAAGTGATTAAAGGCTCTTTTCCTATGTCAAAAGTTTTAGTTTTCGAGGGTAATAGCTACGTATGTTGAAAAAATGAAGATATTAGACTATTTTATGATTGCAAATGGTAAAGAATGTGATTAAAGGCTCTTTTCCTATGTCAAAAGTTTTAGTTTTCGAGGGTAATAGCTACGTATGTTGAAAAAATTAAGATATTAAACTATTTTATGATTGCAAATGGTAAAGAATGTGATTAAAGACTCTTTTCCTATTTCAAAAGTTTTAGTTTTCGAGGGTAATAGCTACGTATGTTGGAAAAATGAAGATATTAGACTATTTTATGATTGCAAATGGTAAAGAATGTGATTAAAGGCTCTTTTCCTATGTCAAAAGTTTTAGTTTTCGAGGGTAATAGCTACATATGTTGAAAAAATGAAGATATTAGACTATTTTATGATTGCAAATGGTAAAGAATGTGATTAAAGGCTCTTTTCCTATGTCAAAAGTTTTAGTTTTCGAGGGTAATAGCTACGTATGTTGGAAAAATGAAGATATTAGACTATTTTATGATTGCACATGGTAAAGAAAGTGCTTAAAGGCTCTTTTCCTATTTCAAAAGTTTTAGTTTTCGGGGGTAAGAGCTACGTATGTTGAAAAAATGAAGATATCACATTATTTTAATATTGCAAATGGTAAAGAATGTGATTAAAGGCTCCTTTCCTATGTCAAAAGTTTTAGTTTTCGAGGGTAATAGCTATGTATGTTGAAAAAATGATGATATTAGACTATTTTATGATTGCAAATGGTAAAGAATGTGATTAAAGGCTCTTTTCCTATGTCAAAAGTTTTAGTTTTTGAGGGTAATAGCTACGTATGTTGAAAAAATGAAGATATTAGACTATTTTATGATTGCACATGGTAAAGAATGTGATTAAAGGCTCTTTTCCTATTTCAAAAGTTTTAGTTTTCGAGGGTAATAGCTACATATGTTGGAAAAATGAAGATATTAGACTATTTTATGATTGCACATGGTAAAGAATGTGCTTAAAGGCTCTTTTCCTATGTCAAAAGTTTTAGTTTTCGAGGGTAATAGCTATGTATGTTGAAAAAATGAAGATATTAGATTATTTTATGATTGCAAATGGTACTGAATGTGATTAAAGGCTCTTTTCCTATGGCCAAAGTTTTATTTTTCGAGGGTAATAGCTACCTATGTTGGAAAAATGAAGATATTAGACTATTTAATGATTGCACATGGTAAAGAATGTGCTTAAAGGCTCTTTTCCTATGTCAAAAGTTTTAGTTTTCGAGGGTAATAGCTACGTATGTTGAAAAAATGAAGATATTAGACTATTTATTGATTGCAAATGGTAAAGAATGTGATTAAAGGCTCTTTTCCTATGTCAAAAGTTTTAGTTTTCGAGGGTAATAGCTACGTATGTTGAAAAAATGAAGATATTAGACAATTTTATGATTGCACATGGTAAAGAATGTGATTAAAGGCTCTTTTCCTATTTCAAAAGTTTTAGTTTTCGAGGGTAATAGCTACGTATGTTGAAAAAATTAAGATATTAGACTCTTTTATGATTGCAAATGGTAAAGAATGTGATTAAAGGCTCTTTTCCTATTTCAAAAGTTTTAGTTTTCGAGGGTAATAGCTAGGTCTGTGAAAAAAATGAAGATATTAGACTATTTTATGATTTCACAAGGTAAAAAATGTGATTAAAGGCTCTTTTCCTATGTCAAAAGTTTTAGTTTTCGAGGGTAATAGCTACGTATGTTGAAAAATGAAGATATTAGACTATTTTATGATTGCAAATGGTAAGGAATGTGCTTAAAGGCTCTTTTCCTATGTCAAAAGTTTTAGTTTTCGAGGGTAATGCTACGTAGTAGGTGAAAAAATGAAGATATTAGACTATTTTATGATTGCTAATGGTAAAGAATGTGATTAAAGGCTCTTTTCCTATTTCAAAAGTTTTAGTTTTCGAGGGTAATAGCTAGGTCAGTGAAAAAAAATGAAGATATTAAACTATTTTGTGATTGCGCATGGTAAAGAATGTGATTAAAGCTCTTTTCCTATGTCAAAAGTTTTAGTTTTCGAGGGTAATAGCTTTGTCTATGGAAAAAATGAAGATATTAGACAATTTTATGATTGCACATGGTAAAGAATCTGATTAAAGGCTCTTTTTCTATTTCAAAAGTTTTAGTTTTCGAAGGTAATAGCTACGTATGTTGGAAAAATGAAGATATTAGACAATTTTATGATTGCACATGGTAAAGAATGTGCTTAAAGGCTCTTTTCCTATGTCAAAAGTTTTAGTTTTCGAGGGTAATAGCTACGTATGTTGAAAAAATGAGGATATTAGACTATTTTATGATTGCAAATGGTAAAGAATGTGATTAAAGGCTCTTTTCCTATTTCAAAAGTTTTAGTTTTCGAGGGTAATAGCTTATGTCTGTGGAAAAAATGAAGATATTAGACTATTTTATGATTTCATGTGGTAAAGAATGTGATTAAAGGCTCTTTTCCTTAGTCAAAAGTTTTAGTTTTCGAGGGTAATAGCTTTGTCTGTGGAAAAAATGAAGATATTAGACAATTTTATGATTGCACATGGTAAAGAATGTGATTAAAGGCTCTTTTCTTATTTCAAAAGTTTTAGTTTTCGAGGGTAATAGCTACGTATGTTGAAAAAATGAAGATATTAGACTATTTTATGATTGCAAATGGTAAAGAATGTGATTAAAGGCTCTTTTCCTATGTCAAAAGTTTTAGTTTTCGAGGGTAATAGCTTTGTCTGTGGAAAAAAATGAAGATATTAGACAATTTTATGATTGCACATGGTAAAGAATGTGATTAAAGGCTCTTTTCCTATTTCAAAAGTTTTAGTTTTCGAGGGTAATAGCTACGTATGTTGGAAAAATGAAGATATTAGACAATTTTATGATTGCACATGGTAAAGAATGTGCTTAAAGGCTCTTTTTCTATGTCAAAAGTTTTAGTTTTCGAGGGTAATAGCTACGTATGTTGAAAACATGATGATATTAGACTATTTTATGATTGCAAATGGTAAAGAATTTGATTAAAGGCTCTTTTCCTATGTGAAAAGTTTTAGTTTTCGAGGGTAATAGCTATGTATGTTGAGAAAATGAAGATATTAGACTATTTTATGATTGCAAATGGTAAAGAATGTGATTAAAGGCTCTTTTCCTATGTCAAAAGTTTTAGTTTTCGAGGGTAATAGCTACGTATGTTGGAAAAATGAAGATATTAGACTATTTTATGAATGCACATGGTAAAGAATGTGCTTAAAGGCTCTTTTCCTATGTCAAATGTTTTAGTTTTCGAGGGTAATAGCTACGTATGTTGAAAAAATGAAGATTTTAGACTATTTTATGATTGCAAATGGTAAAGAATGTGATTAAAGGCTCTTTTCCTATGTCAAAAGTTTTAGTTTTCGAGGGTAATAGCTACGTATGTTGGAAAAATGAAGATATTAGACTATTTTATGATTGCATATGGTAAAGAATGTGCTTAAAGGCTCTTTTCCTATGTCAAAAGTTCTAGTTTTCGAGAGTAATAGCTACGTATGTTGAAAAAATGAATATATTAGACTATTTATTGATTGCAAATGGTAAAGAATGTGATTAAAGGCTCTTTTCCTATGTCAAAAGTTTTAGTTTTCGAGGGTAATAGCTACGTATGTTGAAAAAATGAAGATATTAGACTATTTTATGATTGCACATGGTAAAGAATGTGATTAAAGGCTCTTTTTCTATTTCAAAAGTTTTAGTTTTCGAGGGTAATAGCTACGTATGTTGAAAAATGAAGATATTAGACTATTTTATGATTGCAAATGGTAAAGAATGTGATTAAAGGCTCTTTTCCTATGTCAAAAGTTTTAGTTTTCGAGGGTAATAGCTACGTATGTTGAAAAAATGAAGATATTAGACTATTTTATGATTGCACATGGTAAAGAATGTGATTAAAGGCTCTTTTCCTATTTCAAAAGTTTTAGTTTTCGAGGGTAATAGCTAGTATGTTGAAAAAATGAAGATATTAGACTATTTTATGATTGCATGGTAAAGAATGTGATTAAAGGCTCTTTTCCTATGTCAAAAGTTTTAGTTTTCGAGGGTAATAGCTACGTATGTTGTGGAAAAAATGAAGATATTAGACAATTTTATGATTGCACATGGTAAAGAATGTGATTAAAGGCTCTTTTCCTATGTCAAAAGTTTTAGTTTTCGAGGGTAATAGCTACGTATGTTGGAAAAATGAAGATATTAGACTATTTTATGATTGCACATGGTAAAGAATGTGCTTAAAGGCTCTTTTCCTATGTCAAAAGTTTTAGTTTTCGAGGGTAATAGCTACGTATGTTGGAAAAATGAAGATATTAGACTATTTTATGATTGCACATGGTAAAGAATGTGATTAAAGGCTCTTTTCCTATGTCAAAAGTTTTAGTTTTCGAGGGTAATAGCTACGTATGTTGAAAAATGAAGATATTAGACTATTTTATGATTGCAAATGGTAAAGAATGTGATTAAAGGCTCTTTTCCTATGTCAAAAGTTTTAGTTTTCGAGGGTAATAGCTACGTATGTTGAAAAAATGAAGATATTAGACTATTTTATGATTGCAAATGGTAAAGAATGTGATTAAAGGCTCTTTTCCTATTTCAAAAGTTTTGTTTTCGAGGGTAATAGCTACGTATGTTGAAAAATGAAGATATTAGACTATTTTATGATTGCAAATGGTAAAGAATGTGATTAAAGGCTCTTTTCCTATGTCAAAAGTTTTAGTTTTCGAGGGTAATAGCTACGTATGTTGAAAAAATGAAGATATTAGACTATTTTATGATTGCAAATGGTAAAGAATGTGATTAAAGGCTCTTTTCCTATGTCAAAAGTTTTAGTTTTCGAGGGTAATAGCTACGTATGTTGAAAAAATGAAGATATTAGACTATTTTATGATGCAATTAATAGCTACGTATGTTGAAAACATGATGATATTAGACTATTTTATGATTGCAAATGGTAAAGAATTTGATTAAAGGCTCTTTTCCTATGTGAAAAGTTTTAGTTTTCGAGGGTAATAGCTACGTATGTTGAAAAAATGAAGATATTAGACTATTTTATGATTGCAAATGGTAAAGAATGTGATTAAAGGCTCTTTTCCTATGTCAAAAGTTTTAGTTTTCGAGGGTAATAGCTACGTATGTTGGAAAAATGAAGATATTAGACTATTTTATGATTGCACATGGTAAAGAATGTGATTAAAGGCTCTTTTCCTATGTCAAATGTTTTAGTTTTCGAGGGTAATAGCTACGTATGTTGAAAAAATGAAGATATTAGACTATTTTATGATTGCAAATGGTAAAGAAATGTGATTAAAGGCTCTTTTCCTATGTCAAAAGTTTTAGTTTTCGAGGGTAATAGCTACGTATGTTGGAAAAATGAAGATATTAGACTATTTTATGATTGCATATGGTAAAGAATGTGCTTAAAGGCTCTTTTCCTATGTCAAAAGTTCTAGTTTTCGAGAGTAATAGCTACGTATGTTGAAAAAATGAAGATATTAGACTATTTTATGATTGCAAATGGTAAAGAATGTGATTAAAGGCTCTTTTCCTAAAAAGTTTTAGTTTTCGAGGGTAATAGCTTTGTCTGTGGAAAAAATGAAGATATTAGACAATTTTATGATTGCACATGGTAAAGAATGTGATTAAAGGCTCTTTTCCTATTTCAAAAGTTTTAGTTTTCGAGGGTAATAGCTACGTATGTTGGAAAAATGAAGATATTAGACTATTTTATGATTGCACATGGTAAAGAATGTGATTAAAGGCTCTTTTTCTATGTCAAAAGTTTCAGTTTTCGAGGGTAATAGCTACGTATGTTGAAAAAATGAAGATATTAGACTATTTTATGATTGCAAATGGTAAAGAATGTGATTAAAGGCTCTTTTCCTATTTCAAAAGTTTTAGTTTTCGAGGGTAATAGCTACATATGTTGGAAAAATGAAGATATTAGACTATTTTATGATTGCAAATGGTAAAGAATGTGATTAAAGGCTCTTTTCCTATGTCAAAAGTTTTAGTTTTCGTGGGAATAGCTACGTATGTTGAAAAAATGAAGATATTAGACTATTTTATGATTGCAAATGGTAACGAATGTGATTAAAGGCTCTTTTCCTATGTCAAAAGTTTTAGTTTTCGAGGGTAATAGCTACGTATGTTGAAAAAATGAAGATATTAGACTATTTTATGATTGCAAATGGTAAAGAATGTGATTAAAGGCTCTTTTCCTATGTCAAAAGTTTTAGTTTTCGAGGGTAATAGCTACGTATGTTGAAAAAATGAAGATATTAGACTATTTTATGATTGCAAATGGTAAAGAATGTGATTAAAGGCTCTTTTCCTATGTCAAAAGTTTTAGTTTTCGAGGGTAATAGCTACGTATGTTGGAAAAATGAAGATATTAGACTATTTTATGATTGCACATGGTAAAGAATGTGCTTAAAGGCTCTTTTCCTATTTCAAAAGTTTTAGTTTTCGAGGGTAATAGCTACGTATGTTGAAAAAATGAAGATATTAGACTATTTTATGATTGCACATGGTAAAGAAAGTGCTTAAAGGCTCTTTTCCTATTTCAAAAGTTTTAGTTTTCGAGGGTAATAGCTACGTATGTTGAAAAAATGAAGATATTAGACTATTTTATGATTGCACATGGTAAAGAAAGTGCTTAAAGGCTCTTTTCCTATTTCAAAAGTTTTAGTTTTCGAGGGTAATAGCTACGTATGTTGAAAAAATGAAGATATTAGACTATTTTATGATTGCAAATGGTAAAGAATGTGATTAAAGGCTCTTTTCCTATGTCAAAAGTTTTAGTTTTCGAGGGTAATAGCTTATGTTGTGGAAAAATGAATATATTAGACAATTTTATGATTGCACATGGTAAAGAATGTGATTAAAGGCTCTTTTCCTATTTCAAAAGTTTTAGTTTTCGAGGGTAATAGCTACGTATGTTGGAAAAATGAAGATATTAGACAATTTTATGATTGCACATGGTAAAGAATGTGCTTAAAGGCTCTTTTCCTATGTCAAAAGTTTTAGTTTTCGAGGGTAATAGCTACGTATGTTGAAAAAATGAAGATATTAGACTATTTTATGATTGCAAATGGTAAAGAATGTGATTAAAGGCTCTTTTCCTATGTGAAAAGTTTTAGTTTTCGAGGGTAATAGCTACGTATGTTGAAAAAATGAAGATATTAGACTATTTTATGATTGCAAATGGTAAAGAATGTGATTAAAGAATCTTTTCCTATGTCAAAAGTTTTAGTTTTCGAGGGTAATAGCTACGTATGTTGAAAAATGAAGATATTAGACTATTTTATGATTGCACATGGTAAAGAATGTGCTTAAAGGCTCTTTTCCTATGTCAAATGTTTTAGTTTTCGAGGGTAATAGCTACGTATGTTGAAAAAATGAAGATATTAGACTATTTTATGATTGCAAATGGTAAAGAATGTGATTAAAGGCTCTTTTCCTATTTCAAAAGTTTTAGTTTTCGAGGGTAATAGCTACGTATGTTGGAAAAATGAAGATATTAGACTATTTTATGATTGCATATGGTAAAGAATGTGCTTAAAGGCTCTTTTCCTATGTCAAAAGTTTAGTTTTCGAGGTAATAGCTACGTATGTTGAAAAAATGAAGATATTAGACTATTTTATGATTGCAAATGGTAAAGAATGTGATTAAAGGCTCTTTTCCTATTTCAAAAGTTTTAGTTTTCGAGGGTAATAGCTACGTATGTTGAAAAAATGAAGATATTAGACTATTTTATGATTGCACATGGTAAAGAAAGTGCTTAAAGGCTCTTTTCCTATTTCAAAAGTTTTAGTTTTCGAGGGTAATAGCTACGTATGTTGGAAAAATGAAGATATTAGACTATTTTATGATTGCACATGGTAAAGAATGTGATTAAAGGCTCTTTTCCTATTTCAAAAGTTTTAGTTTTCGAGGGTAATAGCTACGTATGTTGAAAAAATGAAGATATTAGACTATTTTATGATTGCACATGGTAAAGAAAGTGCTTAAAGGCTCTTTTCCTATTTCAAAAGTTTTAGTTTTCGAGGGTAATAGCTACGTATGTTGAAAAAATGAAGATATTAGACTATTTTATGATTGCAAATGGTAAAGAATGTGATTAAAGGCTCTTTTCCTATGTCAAAAGTTTTAGTTTTCGAGGGTAATAGCTACGTATGTTGTGGAAAAAATGAAGATATTAGACTATTTTATGATTGCACATGGTAAAGAATGTGATTAAAGGCTCTTTTCCTATTTCAAAAGTTTTAGTTTTCGAGGGTAATAGCTACGTATGTTGGAAAAATGAAGATATTAGACAATTTTATGATTGCAACATGGTAAAGAATGTGCTTAAAGGCTCTTTTCCTATGTCAAAAGTTTTAGTTTTCGAGGGTAATAGCTACGTATGTTGAAAAAATGATGATATTAGACTATTTTATGATTGCAAATGGTAAAGAATTTGATTAAAGGCTCTTTTCCTATGTGAAAAGTTTTAGTTTTCGAGGGTAATAGCTACGTATGTTGAAAAAATGAAGATATTAGACTATTTTATGATTGCAAATGGTAAAGAATGTGATTAAAGGCTCTTTTCCTATGTCAAAAGTTTTAGTTTTCGAGGGTAATAGCTACGTATGTTGGAAAAATGAAGATATTAGACTATTTTATGATTGCACATGGTAAAGAATGTGCTTAAAGGCTCTTTTCCTATGTCAAAAGTTTTAGTTTTCGAGGGTAATAGCTACGTATGTTGAAAAAATGAAGATATTAGACTATTTTATGATTGCAAATGGTAAAGAATGTGATTAAAGGCTCTTTTCCTATGTCAAAAGTTTTAGTTTTCGAGGGTAATAGCTATGTATGTTGAAAAAATGAAGATATTAGACTATTTTATGATTGCAAATGGTAAAGAATGTGATTAAAGGCTCTTTTCCTATGTCAAAAGTTTTAGTTTTCGAGGGTAATAGCTACGTATGTTGGAAAAATGAAGATATTAGACTATTTTATGATTGCACATGGTAAAGAATGTGATTAAAGGCTCTTTTCCTATGTCAAAAGTTTTAGTTTTCGAGGGTAATAGCTACGTATGTTGAAAAAATGAAGATTGTAGACTATTTTATGATTGCAAATGGTAAAGAATGTGATTAAAGGCTCTTTTCCTATGTCAAAAGTTTTAGTTTTCGAGGGTAATAGCTACGTATGTTGGAAAAATGAAGATATTAGACTATTTTATGATTGCATATGGTAAAGAATGTGCTTAAAGGCTCTTTTCCTATGTCAAAAGTTTTAGTTTTCGAGAGTAATAGCTACGTATGTTGAAAAAATGAAGATATTAGACTATTTTATGATTGCAAATGGTAAAGAATGTGATTAAAGGCTCTTTTCCTATTTCAAAAGTTTTAGTTTTCGAGGGTAATAGCTACGTATGTTGAAAAAATGAAGATATTAGACTATTTTATGATTGCACATGGTAAAGAAAGTGATTAAAGGCTCTTTTCCTATTTCAAAAGTTTTAGTTTTCGAGGGTAATAGCTACGTATGTTGAAAAAATGAAGATATTAGACTATTTTATGATTGCACATGGTAAAGAATGTGATTAAAGGCTCTTTTCCTATTTCAAAAGTTTTAGTTTTCGAGGGTATAGCTACGTATGTTGAAAAAATGAAGATATTAGACTATTTTATGATTGCACATGGTAAAGAAAGTGATTAAAGGCTCTTTTCCTATTTCAAAAGTTTTAGTTTTCGAGGGTAATAGCTACGTATGTTGAAAAAATGAAGATATTAGACTATTTTATGATTGCAAATGGTAAAGAATGTGATTAAAGGCTCTTTTCCTATGTCAAAAGTTTTAGTTTTCGAGGGTAATAGCTACGTATGTCTGTGGAAAAAATGAAGATATTAGACTATTTTATGATTGCACATGGTAAAGAATGTGATTAAAGGCTCTTTTCCTATTTCAAAAGTTTTAGTTTTCGAGGGTAATAGCTACGTATGTTGGAAAAATGAAGATATTAGACTATTTTATGATTGCACATGGTAAAGAATGTGCTTAAAGGCTCTTTTTCTATGTCAAAAGTTTTAGTTTTCGAGGGTAATAGCTACGTATGTTGAAAAATGAAGATATTAGACTATTTTATGATTGCAAATGGTAAAGAATTTGATTAAAGGCTCTTTTCCTATGTGAAAAGTTTTAGTTTTCGAGGGTAATAGCTACGTATGTTGAAAAAATGAAGATATTAGACTATTTTATGATTGCAAATGGTAAAGAATGTGATTAAAGACTCTTTTCCTATGTCAAAAGTTTTAGTTTTCGAGGGTAATAGCTACGTATGTTGGAAAAATGAAGATATTAGACTATTTTATGATTGCACATGGTAAAGAATGTGCTTAAAGGCTCTTTTCCTATGTCAAAAGTTTTAGTTTTCGAGGGTAATAGCTACGTATGTTGAAAAAATGAAGATATTAGACTATTTTATGATTGCAAATGGTAAAGAATGTGATTAAAGGCTCTTTTCCTATGTCAAAAGTTTTAGTTTTCGAGGGTAATAGCTACGTATGTTGGAAAAATGAAGATATTAGACTATTTTATGATTGCATATGGTAAAGAATGTGCTTAAAGGCTCTTTTCCTATGTCAAAAGTTTTAGTTTTTGAGGGTAATAGCTACGTATGTTGAAAAAATGAATATATTAGACTATTTTATGATTGCAAATGGTAAAGAATGTGATAAAGGCTCTTTTCCTATTTCAAAAGTTTTAGTTTTCGAGGGTAATAGCTACGTATGTTGAAAAAATGAAGATATTAGACTATTTTATGATTGCACATGGTAAAGAATGTGCTTAAAGGCTCTTTTCCTATTTCAAAAGTTTTAGTTTTCGAGGGTAATAGCTACGTATGTGGAAAAAATGAAGATATTAGACTATTTTATGATTGCACATGGTAAAGAATGTGATTAAAGGCTCTTTTCCTATTTCAAAAGTTTTAGTTTTCGAGGGTAATAGCTACGTATGCTGGAAAAATGAAGATATTAGACTATTTTATGATTGCACATGGTAAAGAATGTGATTAAAGGCTCTTTTCCTATTTCAAAAGTTTTAGTTTTCGAGGGTAATAGCTACGTATGTTGAAAAATGAAGATATTAGACTATTTTATGATTGCAAATGGTAAAGAATGTGATTAAAGGCTCTTTTCCTATGTGATAAAGTTTTAGTTTTCGAGGGTAATAGCTACGTATGTTGAAAAAATGAAGATATTAGACTATTTTATGATTGCAAATGGTAAAGAAATGTGATTAAAGGCTCTTTTCCTATGTCAAAAGTTTTAGTTTTCGAGGGTAATAGCTACGTATGTTGGAAAAAATGAAGATATTAGACTATTTTATGATTGCACATGGTAAAGAATGTGCTTAAAGGCTCTTTTCCTATGTCAAAAGTTTTAGTTTTCGAGGGTAATAGCTACGTATGTTGAAAAAATGAAGATATTAGACTATTTTATGATTGCAAATGGTAAAGAATGTGATTAAAGGCTCTTTTCCTATGTCAAAAGTTTTAGTTTTCGAGGGTAATAGCTACGTATGTTGGAAAAATGAAGATATTAGACTATTTTATGATTGCAATGGTAAAGAATGTGATTAAAGGCTCTTTTCCTATGTCAAAAGTTTTAGTTTTCGAGGGTAATAGCTACGTATGTTGAAAAAATGAAGATATTAGACTATTTTATGATTGCACATGGTAAAGAATGTGATTAAAGGCTCTTTTCCTATGTCAAAAGTTTTAGTTTTCGAGGGTAATAGCTACGTATGTTGAAAAAATGAAGATATTAGACTATTTTATGATTGCAAATGGTAAAGAATGTGATTAAAGGCTCTTTTCCTATTTCAAAAGTTTTAGTTTTCGAGGGTAATAGCTACGTATGTTGAAAAAATGAAGATATTAGACTATTTTATGATTGCAAATGGTAAAGAATGTGATTAAAGGCTCTTTTCCTATGTCAAAAGTTTTAGTTTTCGAGGGTAATAGCTACGTATGTTGAAAAAATGAAGATATTAGACTATTTTATGATTGCCAATGGTAAAGAA
Organism: Artemia franciscana; assembly: GCF_032884065.1. NCBI lineage: Eukaryota > Metazoa > Arthropoda > Branchiopoda > Anostraca > Artemiidae > Artemia > Artemia franciscana. The sequence continues at coordinate 42,018 of NW_027064275.1, forward strand.
TGTGATTAAAGGCTCTTTTCCTATTCAAAAGTTTTAGTTTTCGAGGGTAATAGCTACGTATGTTGAAAAAATGAAGATATTAGACTATTTTATGATTGCGCATGGTAAAGAATGTGATTAAAGGCTCTTTTCCTATGTCAAAAGTTTTAGTTTTCGAGGGTAATAGCTACGTATGTTGGAAAAAATGAAGATATTAGACTATTTTATGATTGCACATGGTAAAGAATGTGATTAAAGGCTCTTTTCCTATGTCAAAAGTTTTAGTTTTCGAGGGTAATAGCTACGTATGTTGAAAAATGAAGATATTAGACTATTTTATGATTGCAAATGGTAAAGAATGTGATTAAAGGCTCTTTTCCTATTTCAAAAGTTTTAGTTTTCGAGGGTAATAGCTACGTATGTTGGAAAAATGAAGATATTAGACTATTTTATGATTGCACATGGTAAAGAATGTGATTAAAGGCTCTTTTCCTATGTCAAAAGTTTTAGTTTTCGAGGGTAATAGCTACGTATGTTGAAAAAATGAAGATATTAGACTATTTTATGATTGCAAATGGTAAAGAATGTGATTAAAGGCTCTTTTCCTATTTCAAAAGTTTTCGTCTTCGAGGGTAATAGCTACGTATGTTGGAAAAATGAAGATATTAGACTATTTTATGATTGCAAATGGTAAAGAATGTGATTAAAGGCTCTTTTCCTATGTCAAAAGTTTTAGTTTTCGAGGGTAATAGCTACGTATGTTGGAAAAATGAAGATATTAGACTATTTTATGATTGCACATGGTAAAGAATGTGATTAAAGGCTCTTTTCCTATGTCAAAAGTTTTAGTTTTCGAGGGTAATAGCTACGTATGTTGAAAAAATGAAGATATTAGACTATTTTATGATTGCAAATGGTAAAGAATGTGATTAAAGGCTCTTTTCCTATGTCAAAAGTTTTAGTTTTCGAGGGTAATAGCTACGTATGTTGAAAAAATGAAGATATTAGACTATTTTATGATTGCAAATGGTAAAGAATGTGATTAAAGGCTCTTTTCCTATTTCAAAAGTTTTAGTTTTCGAGGGTAATAGCTACGTATGTTGGAAAAATGAAGATATTAGACTATTTTATGATTGCAAATGGTAAAGAATGTGATTAAAGGCTCTTTTCCTATGTCAAAAGTTTTAGTTTTCGAGGGTAATAGCTACGTATGTTGAAAAAATGAAGATATTAGACTATTTTATGATTGCAAATGGTAAAGAATGTGATTAAAGGCTCTTTTCCTATGTCAAAAGTTTTAGTTTTCGAGGGTAATAGCTACGTATGTTGAAAAAATGAAGATATTAGACTATTTTATGATTGCAAATGGTAAAGAATGTGATTAAAGGCTCTTTTCCTATGGCAAAAGTTTTAGTTTTCGAGGGTAATAGCTACGTATGTTGAAAAAATGAAGATATTAGACTATTTTATGATTGCAAATGGTAAAGAATGTGATTAAAGGCTCTTTTCTATGTCAAAAGTTTTAGTTTTCGAGGGTAATAGCTACGTATGTTGAAAAAATGAAGATATTAGACTATTTTATAATTGCAAATGGTAACGAATGTGATTAAAGGCTCTTTTCCTATGTCAAAAGTTTTAGTTTTCGAGGGTAATAGCTACGTATGTTGAAAAAATGAAGATATTAGACTATTTTATGATTGCAAATGGTAAAGAATGTGATTAAAGGCTCTTTTCCTATTTCAAAAGTTTTAGTTTTCGAGGGTAATAGCTACGTATGTTGGAAAAATGAAGATATTAGACTATTTTATGATTGCAAATGGTAAAGAATGTGATTAAAGGCTCTTTTCCTATGTCAAAAGTTTTAGTTTTCGAGGGTAATAGCTACGTATGTTGAAAAAATGAAGATATTAGACTATTTTATGATTGCAAATGGTAAAGAATGTGATTAAAGGCTCTTTTCCTATGTCAAAAGTTTTAGTTTTCGAGGGTAATAGCTACGTATGTTGAAAAAATGAAGATATTAGACTATTTTATGATTGCAAATGGTAAAGAATGTGATTAAAGGCTCTTTTCCTATGTCAAAAGTTTTAGTTTTCGAGGGTAATAGCTACGTATGTTGAAAAAATGAAGATATTAGACTATTTTATGATTGCAAATGGTAAAGAATGTGATTAAAGGCTCTTTTCCTATGTCAAAAGTTTTAGTTTTCGAGGGTAATAGCTACGTATGTTGAAAAAATGAAGATATTAGACTATTTTATGATTGCAAATGGTAAAGAATGTGATTAAAGGCTCTTTTCCTATTTCAAAAGTTTTAGTTTTCGAGGGTAATAGCTACGTATGTTGGAAAAATGAAGATATTAGACTATTTTATGATTGCAAATGGTAAAGAATGTGATTAAAGGCTCTTTTCCTATGTCAAAAGTTTTAGTTTTCGAGGGTAATAGCTACGTATGTTGAAAAAATGAAGATATTAGACTATTTTATGATTGCAAATGGTAAAGAATGTGATTAAAGGCTCTTTTCCTATGTCAAAAGTTTTAGTTTTCGAGGGTAATAGCTACGTATGTTGGAAAAATGAAGATATTAGACTATTTTATGATTGGACATGGTAAAGAATGTGATTAAAGGCTCTTTTCCTATTTCAAAAGTTTTAGTTTTCGAGGGTAATAGCTACGTATGTTGGAAAAATGAAGATATTAGACTATTTTATGATTGCACATGGTAAAGAATGTGCTTAAAGGCTCTTTTCCTATTTCAAAAGTTTTAGTTTTCGAGGGTAATAGCTACGTATGTTGAAAAAATGAAGATATTAGACTATTTTATGATTGCACATGGTAAAGAATGTGATTAAAGGCTCTTTTCCTATTTCAAAAGTTTTAGTTTTCGAGGGTAATAGCTACGTATGTTGAAAAAATGAAGATATTAGACTATTTTATGATTGCACATGGTAAAGAATGTGATTAAAGGCTCTTTTCCTATGGCAAAAGTTTTTGTTTTCGAGGGTAATAGCTACGTATGTTGAAAAATGAAGATATTAGACTATTTTATGATTGCAAATGGTAAAGAATGTGATTAAAGGCTCTTTTCCTATGTCAAAAGTTTTAGTTTTCGAGGGTAATAGCTACGTATGTTGAAAAAATGAAGATATTAGACTATTTTATAATTGCAAATGGTAACGAATGTGATTAAAGGCTCTTTTCCTAGTTTTAGTTTTCGAGGGTAATAGCTACGTATGTTGGAAAAATGAAGATATTAGACTATTTTATGATTGCACATGGTAAAGAATGTGATTAAAGGCTCTTTTCCTATGTCAAAAGTTTTAGTTTTCGAGGGTAATAGCTACGTATGTTGAAAAAATGAAGATATTAGACTATTTTATGATTGCAATGGTAAAGAATGTGATTAAAGGCTCTTTTCCTATTTCAAAAGTTTTAGTTTTCGAGGGTAATAGCTACGTATGTTGGAAAAATGAAGATATTAGACTATTTTATGATTGCAAATGGTAAAGAATGTGATTAAAGGCTCTTTTCCTATGTCAAAAGTTTTAGTTTTCGAGGGTAATAGCTACGTATGTTGGAAAAATGAAGATATTAGACTATTTTATGATTGCACATGGTAAAGAATGTGATTAAAGGCTCTTTTCCTATGTCAAAAGTTTTAGTTTTCGAGGGTAATAGCTACGTATGTTGAAAAAATGAAGATATTAGACTATTTTATGATTGCACATGGTAAAGAATGTGATTAAAGGCTCTTTTCCTATTTCAAAAGTTTTAGTTTTCGAGGGTAATAGCTACGTATGTTGAAAAAATGAAGATATTAGACTATTTTATGATTGCACATGGTAAAGAATGTGATTAAAGGCTCTTTTCCTATTTCAAAAGTTTTAGTTTTCGAGGGTAATAGCTACGTATGTTGAAAAAATGAAGATATTAGACTATTTTATGATTGCACATGGTAAAGAATGTGATTAAAGGCTCTTTTCCTATTTCAAAAGTTTTAGTTTTCGAGGGTAATAGCTACGTATGTTGGAAAAAATGAAGATATTAGACTATTTTATGATTGCACATGGTAAAGAATGTGATTAAAGGCTCTTTTCCTATTTCAAAAGTTTTAGTTTTCGAGGGTAATAGCTACGTATGTTGGAAAAATGAAGATATTAGACTATTTTATGATTGCACATGGTAAAGAATGTGATTAAAGGCTCTTTTCCTATTTCAAAAGTTTTAGTTTTCGAGGGTAATAGCTACGTATGTTGAAAAAATGAAGATATTAGACTATTTTATGATTGCACATGGTAAAGAATGTGATTAAAGGCTCTTTTCCTATGTCAAAAGTTTTAGTTTTCGAGGGTAATAGCTACGTATGTTGGAAAAATGAAGATATTAGACTATTTTATGATTGCAATGGTAAAGAATGTGATTAAAGGCTCTTTTCCTATGTCAAAAGTTTTAGTTTTCGAGGGTAATAGCTACGTATGTTGAAAAAATGAAGATATTAGACTATTTTATGATTGCAAATGGTAAAGAATGTGATTAAAGGCTCTTTTCCTATGTCAAAAGTTTTCAGTTTTCGAGGGTAATAGCTACGTATGTTGGAAAAAATGAAGATATTAGACTATTTTATGATTGCAAATGGTAAAGAATGTGATTAAAGGCTCTTTTCCTATGTCAAAAGTTTTAGTTTTCGAGGGTAATAGCTACGTATGTTGAAAAATGAAGATATTAGACTATTTTATGATTGCACATGGTAAAGAATGTGATTAAAGGCTCTTTTCCTATTTCAAAAGTTTTAGTTTTCGAGGGTAATAGCTACGTATGTTGAAAAAATGAAGATATTAGACTATTTTATGATTGCAAATGGTAAAGAATGTGATTAAAGGCTCTTTTCCTATGTCAAAAGTTTTAGTTTTCGAGGGTAATAGCTACGTATGTTGAAAAAATGAAGATATTAGACTATTTTATGATTGCAAATGGTAAAGAATGTGATTAAAGGCTCTTTTCCTATGTCAAAAGTTTTCGTTTTCGAGGGTAATAGCTACGTATGTTGAAAAAATGAAGATATTAGACTATTTTATGATTGCAAATGGTAACGAATGTGATTAAAGGCTCTTTTCCTATGTCAAAAGTTTTAGTTTTCGAGGGTAATAGCTACGTATGTTGAAAAATGAAGATATTAGACTATTTTATGATTGCAAATGGTAAAGAATGTGATTAAAGGCTCTTTTCCTATGTCAAAAGTTTTAGTTTTCGAGGGTAATAGCTACGTATGTTGGAAAAATGAAGATATTAGACTATTTTATGATTGCACATGGTAAAGAATGTGATTAAAGGCTCTTTTCCTATTTCAAAAGTTTTAGTTTTCGAGGGTAATAGCTACGTATGTTGAAAAAATGAAGATATTAGACTATTTTATGATTGCAAATGGTAAAGAATGTGATTAAAGGCTCTTTTCCTATTCAAAAGTTTTAGTTTTCGAGGGTAATAGCTACGTATGTTGGAAAAATGAAGATATTAGACTATTTTATGATTGCACATGGTAAAGAATGTGATTAAAGGCTCTTTTCCTATGTCAAAAGTTTTAGTTTTCGAGGGTAATAGCTACGTATGTTGAAAAAATGAAGATATTAGACTATTTTATGATTGCAAATGGTAAAGAATGTGATTAAAGGCTCTTTTCCTATTTCAAAAGTTTTAGTTTTCGAGGGTAATAGCTACGTATGTTGGAAAAATGAAGATATTAGACTATTTTATGATTGCACATGGTAAAGAATGTGATTAAAGGCTCTTTTCCTATGTCAAAAGTTTTAGTTTTCGAGGGTAATAGCTACGTATGTTGAAAAAATGAAGATATTAGACTATTTTATGATTGCAAATGGTAAAGAATGTGATTAAAGGCTCTTTTCCTATTTCAAAAGTTTTAGTTTTCGAGGGTAATAGCTACGTATGTTAAAAAATGAAGATATTAGACTATTTTATGATTGCACATGGTAAAGAATGTGATTAAAGGCTCTTTTTCTATGGCAAAAGTTTTAGTTTTCGAGGGTAATAGCTACGTATGTTGAAAAAATGAAGATATTAGACTATTTTATGATTGCAAATGGTAAAGAATGTGATTAAAGGCTCTTTTCCTATGTCAAAAGTTTTAGTTTTCGAGGGTAATAGCTACGTATGTTGAAAAAATGAAGATATTAGACTATTTTATGATTGCAAATGGTAAAGAATGTGATTAAAGGCTCTTTTCCTATGTCAAAAGTTTTAGTTTTCGAGGGTAATAGCTACGTATGTTGAAAAATGAAGATATTAGACTATTTTATGATTGCAAATGGTAAAGAATGTGATTAAAGGCTCTTTTCCTATGTCAAAAGTTTTAGTTTTCGAGGGTAATAGCTACGTATGTTGAAAAAATGAAGATATTAGACTATTTTATGATTGCACATGGTAAAGAATGTGATTAAAGGCTCTTTTCCTATTCAAAAGTTTTAGTTTTCGAGGGTAATAGCTACGTATGTTGGAAAAATGAAGATATTAGACTATTTTATGATTGCACATGGTAAAGAATGTGATTAAAGGCTCTTTCCTATGTCAAAAGTTTTAGTTTTCGAGGGTAATAGCTACGTATGTTGAAAAATGAAGATATTAGACTATTTTATAATTGCAAATGGTAACGAATGTGATTAAAGGCTCTTTTCCTATGTCAAAAGTTTTAGTTTTCGAGGGTAATAGCTACGTATGTTGGAAAAATGAAGATATTAGACTATTTTATGATTGCACATGGTAAAGAATGTGATTAAAGGCTCTTTTCCTATGTCAAAAGTTTTAGTTTTCGAGGGTAATAGCTACGTATGTTGGAAAAATGAAGATATTAGACTATTTTATGATTGCACATGGTAAAGAATGTGATTAAAGGCTCTTTTCCTATTTCAAAAGTTTTAGTTTTCGAGGGTAATAGCTACGTATGTTGAAAAAATGAAGATATTAGACTATTTTATGATTGCAAATGGTAAAGAATGTGATTAAAGGCTCTTTTCCTATGTCAAAAGTTTTAGTTTTCGAGGGTAATAGCTACGTATGTTGAAAAAATGAAGATATTAGACTATTTTATGATTGCACATGGTAAAGAATGTGCTTAAAGGCTCTTTTCCTATTTCAAAAGTTTTAGTTTTCGAGGGTAATAGCTACGTATGTTGAAAAAATGAAGATATTAGACTATTTTATGATTGCACATGGTAAAGAATGTGATTAAAGGCTCTTTTCCTATGGCAAAAGTTTTAGTTTTCGAGGGTAATAGCTACGTATGTTGAAAAAATGAAGATATTAGACTATTTTATGATTGCAAATGGTAAAGAATGTGATTAAAGGCTCTTTTCCTATGTCAAAAGTTTTAGTTTTCGAGGGTAATAGCTACGTATGTTGGAAAAATGAAGATATTAGACTATTTTATGATTGCACATGGTAAAGAATGTGATTAAAGGCTCTTTTCCTATGTCAAAAGTTTTAGTTTTCGAGGGTAATAGCTACGTATGTTGAAAAAATGAAGATATTAGACTATTTTATGATTGCAAATGGTAACGAATGTGATTAAAGGCTCTTTTCCTATGTCAAAAGTTTTAGTTTTCGAGGGTAATAGCTCTTTTCCTATTTCAAAAGTTTTAGTTTTCGAGGGTAATAGCTACGTATGTTGAAAAAATGAAGATATTAGACTATTTTATGATTGCAAATGGTAAAGAATGTGATTAAAGGCTCTTTTCCTATGTCAAAAGTTTTAGTTTTCGAGGGTAATAGCTACGTATGTTGGAAAAATGAAGATATTAGACTATTTTATGATTGCAAATGGTAAAGAATGTGATTAAAGGCTCTTTTCCTATGTCAAAAGTTTTAGTTTTCGAGGGTAATAGCTACGTATGTTGAAAAAATGAAGATATTAGACTATTTTATAATTGCAAATGGTAAAGAATGTGATTAAAGGCTCTTTTCCTATGTCAAAAGTTTTAGTTTTCGAGGGTAATAGCTACGTATGTTGGAAAAATGAAGATATTAGACTATTTTATGATTGCACATGGTAAAGAATGTGATTAAAGGCTCTTTTCCTATTTCAAAAGTTTTAGTTTTCGAGGGTAATAGCTACGTATGTTGAAAAAAATGAAGATATTAGACTATTTTATGATTGCACATGGTAAAGAATGTGATTAAAGGCTCTTTTCCTATGTCAAAAGTTTTAGTTTTCGAGGGTAATAGCTACGTATGTTGGAAAAATGAAGATATTAGACTATTTTATGATTGCACATGGTAAAGAATGTGATTAAAGGCTCTTTTCCTATTTCAAAAGTTTTAGTTTTCGAGGGTAATAGCTACGTATGTTGGAAAATGAAGATATTAGACTATTTTATGATTGCACATGGTAAAGAATGTGATTAAAGGCTCTTTTCCTATGTCAAAAGTTTTAGTTTTCGAGGGTAATAGCTACGTATGTTGGAAAAATGAAGATATTAGACTATTTTATGATTGCAAATGGTAAAGAATGTGATTAAAGGCTCTTTTCCTATGTCAAAAGTTTTAGTTTTCGAGGGTAATAGCTACGTATGTTGAAAAAATGAAGATATTAGACTATTTTATGATTGCAAATGGTAAAGAATGTGATTAAAGGCTCTTTTCCTATTTCAAAAGTTTTAGTTTTCGAGGGTAATAGCTACGTATGTTGGAAAAATGAAGATATTAGACTATTTTATGATTGCACATGGTAAAGAATGTGATTAAAGGCTCTTTTCCTATGTCAAAAGTTTTAGTTTTCGAGGGTAATATCTATGTATGTTAAAAAAATGAAGATATTAGACTATTTTATGATTGCACATGGTAAAGAATGTGATTAAAGGCTCTTTTTCTATGGCAAAAGTTTTAGTTTTCGAGGGTAATAGCTACGTATGTTGAAAAAATGAAGATATTAGACTATTTTATGATTGCAAATGGTAAAGAATGTGATTAAAGGCTCTTTTCCTATGTCAAAAGTTTTAGTTTTCGAGGGTAATAGCTACGTATGTTGGAAAAATGAAGATATTAGACTATTTTATGATTGCAAATGGTAAAGAATGTGATTAAAGGCTCTTTTCCTATGTCAAAAGTTTTAGTTTTCGAGGGTAATAGCTACGTATGTTGCAAAAATGAAGATATTAGACTATTTTATAATTGCAAATGGTAAAGAATGTGATTAAAGGCTCTTTTCCTATGTCAAAAGTTTTAGTTTTCGAGGGTAATAGCTACGTATGTTGGAAAAATGAAGATATTAGACTATTTTATGATTGCACATGGTAAAGAATGTGCTTAAAGGCTCTTTTCCTATTTCAAAAGTTTTAGTTTTCGAGGATAATAGCTACGTATGTTGAAAAAATGAAGATATTAGACTATTTTATGATTGCAAATGGTAACGAATGTGA
>NW_027064276.1:0-27090 GCF_032884065.1 Artemia franciscana
ATAAATTGGTTTCTAAATGATACAACTAATAGTTAGAAACTCAAGATATCACTTTGTTATTCAAAATATAGATTGTATAAAACTGGCTATTAAGCTGTAGAACAACTATTTAAAAAATCTATGTATCGCTAAAAAATCCAAATATTTTTTTTGTCAAAGGACGAGAAAGTATTGAAAGATGCAAAGACAGGGTCATTTAGAAGTAACAAAAAAGATAGAGATAGCAAAGAGACGAAGAATACGTAAAGAGAAAAGAGGCAGAGAGGTAGAGAGTAGGTCCTAAAACAGAGAAAAAGAAATTAGCACTTTTAGATAAAGTGGTAACCTTAATATTGTTGTTTTCAGGCTAAAGAGTAGAACCACTTCTTGTAATGTATAAAGTAAAAAAAATAATAAAAAAACAATAAAAAATCAGCCAAAAACTCGCAGCACTGAGTGTAAGGAGCGACAATTAAAATGAATAAAAAATTTTGACTCTGCTTTAGACTCCCCTTCACACACCCTCTATCTGTAAGCTAATATTTTTAAGTCCTTCAAATAAGCTTTTCCTTAAAAATACATAGCTCATGTGTTTTAGGATTGTTTTTTCTTACAGATTTGGACCAAAATTACAAACTTTGGCATTTACAGCTAAAGAACTGGAAGTTGAAGTTTAGCACCCCTCCCTCCTATATAAAATAGTTTCTTTTCGTCTTAAGTTTCAATGTTGCTTTTCACTTTTAGTAGAATTTTCCTGACTGATTTATGACTGATTTTCTAGGAGGAAATTTCTAAGAAGAGGGGGGGATGGTGACTTGGATAAATTTCTTCAAAAAGGTATGGAGATTCCTAAGAGCATTCGAGAAATAATCAGAAATAAAATTAAAATTATATGGAAGCAAAGAGAATTTTTTAGAGGTAATTGCCAAAAAGAGATTCAAGTGAGGACAGAATGGTCTGTGGAAAATTCTACTAAAATTGAAAAGCAACATTGAAACTTAAGACGAAAAGAAACTATTTTATATAGGAGGGAGGGGTGCTAAACTTCAACTTCCCGTTCTTTAGCTGTAAATGCCAAAGTTTGTAATTTTGGTCCAAATCTGTAAGAAAAAACAATCCTAAAACACATTAGCTATGTATTTTTAAGGAAAAGCTTATTTGAAGGACTTAAAAATATTAGCTTACAGATAGAGGGTGTGTGAAGGGGGAGTCTAAAGCAGAGTAAAAATTTTTTATTCATTTTAATTGTCGCTCCTTACACTCAGTGCTGCGAGTTTTTGGCTGATTTTTTATTGTTTTTTTATTATTTTTTTTACTTTATACATTACAAGAAGTGGTTTTACTCTATAGCCTGAAAACAACAATATTAAGGTTACCACTTTATCTAAAAGTGCTAATCTCTTTTTCTCTCTTTTAGGACCTACTCTCTACCATTCTGCCTCTTTTCTCTTTACGTATTCTTCGTCTCTTTACTATCTCTATCTTTTTTGTTACTTCTAAATGACCCTGTCTTTGTATCTTTCAATACTTTCTCGTCCTTTGACAAAAAAAATATTTGGACTTTTTGTTATACATAGATTTTTAAAATAGTTGTTCTACAGCTTAATAGCCAGTTTTATACAATCTATATTTTGAATATCAAAGTGATATCTTGAGTTTCTAACTATTAGCTGCATTATTTAGAAACCAGTTTACATAAGTAATATGTTCTCTATGATAGTTGTTATTCTAAAGGTTCTAAAACATGATTGAAAAGAATATAGCTTCCTGTAAAAAGTATCAACCTTCCATCTTTTGATCTATTATTCGGGCACTTGTTCAATCTTTTTTACTTTTTCAAAATAATATCGTAAGATCTACAAATATTAAAAAAAATGAGTATAAATTCCTCCTGTTAAAGCATGCTAAGAGTGACTTTTTGCAACAAAAATCATCTTCCATCCATCCCGATTATCCCACTTTAAAATTCCTGTATCACACCCTTAGCTGATTAAGAATATTTTCTATATGATGAATTCCCTAAGACACTCTTAGTACAACTCCAGAAGATTAGAATAGGGCAAACAGGGTGAGCTGTGCCTCTACACATGACTCACTCTACCCTCTAAATGAAAGGTTTGTTGTAGCTTCGACGACTTTTTTCTAAGACCACATGAATTCTCCTCCCTCAAACGTGCTTTGTCATATTTCCCACACGTCACTCCTTACACACAGTTGGTCACCAAGAAATTCTTGGCTGTAAAAATATTTTTAGTGAATCCTGTTTGGTACTTTTGAAAACAAACCTTCTTGTTGGTCTAATTAAACGAACATACTGTTTCAGAAGTCGTTTTCTTAAGTCATATTTTTAAATTGTGCAAAATATTTCTTTTTTTTAAGAATTATTTCTGTTTTGTTGGGATTATTTTCGATTGTTATTTAACTTTTTTTTGCACTGTATAAGACGTACTTGGAATGGTTTTTTTTTGTTTCTTAGCAATATATACTTTTCATTCTGTTAGAAGTATTTTTAAATTGTTTTTTGTTATATTTCAAGGAAATAATTTTTATTTGGTTTTAAGGAATTCGTTTGGATGACCACATGAATTCTCCTCCCTCAAACGTGCTTTCTCATATTTTTCCCCCTTTATCAAACCATCTTGGCAGACTCTGAGGTAAAAAGTCGATCCAATTATCTAAAGGAAGATTGCCCAGAAGCGAGTAGTTGAGGAAGAGCTGGATCTGGCGTTGCACCTCTATCTGGAACGATTTTCATGGGGATGTTTTCCCAGAATATTCTTCTTGTGACTACTTCAGAAGAATTTAGAACAAAAATTTGAAACCTCAAGTTTACATAACCAGGGAATCGAGTAGTGACAAATCAGATACCTTTAAGCATCTGAAGCCGTGAATATAGGAATAAAATTTATACTTTCTACATAACAATGAAAATTATATTTTTCTCTTCAAAGGGAGTTTAAATTTGCATTTCCACTTAAAGAGTCACTAAATTTCTTAGAAATAGAGCTATGAAACAGATAAATAAAATTAATACTAATTTCAGTAATTAATTTTGTAATTTGTTAAGTAATTAATTAGACTGTAGATTTTGTTTTAATATTATATATAAGAATAAATCTCTGAACGTCAAGTATAATGGCTTGTAATTCATTGTACAGACGGGGGGGGGGGTTAAGCTTCTTACTCAAGAAGTTTTTAAAATATAATTTATAAGTTATAAATATAATTTATAAGTTAAAACTGGACTATCATTATAATTCAAATTAATAGGAAGGGCCGGTTTCACATCCCGCTGATTTAAAATTTCCGGTAAATTAATATCTTCAATATGCTTACAAGTAAAATTTAATAGATAAATATAATCTGTTATCCTTATTACCATTCTTTTCAAACATTTTTCTATTTTGAAAAAAATTTCGTTTTAGTTAGAATACAAATTTTATCACATATTACTCTAAAATTATATTCTAGAGCTGTATTATTCTTAACAATCCAGAAAAGTTTGATTAAATTCCTCTTAGATAGATTATTTAGACATTTTATTACAGAAATCATACCCATAGATTCAAGTAGCTTGCATAGATCTATAGAAAGCATTTGTAAATCTAATTCATTTTTTCTATTATTTTTCCTACGTCCTCTCGATCGTTTTTTACGTTTAGTAGGACAAGTAAAAGAAGGATGGTCCATAAGACCATCAATATATTTAACAACAACCTCAGACATGTCACCTTATTTTGCTACACGATCATTTAGCCCAAAGGATAAGCTCTACCAAGAGTATGGATCCAGAAATCCTCCTGTTTACGTAGTCTATTATTCTTCTCTTATTTAATTAAATTTTCTAACTCTAAATTTTCAAAATTGGGACAGTTATATCTGATATGGAACATGTACCATTATTACAATGTTGAACTAGATAGTTATTAGCTTTTTTCATTATTAACTGTTGTCATGTGTCAAGAAAATCTTTTATATGTATTATTAGTTGTTTCCCCCACATATTGTAGGCAGCATTTATTACATTCTAATAGGTAAATTACATTGGTTGTTTTACAATTAACATTACCACGTAACTTGCATGCAAAATTTTTATAAAACAATGTACTCTTAACAGAATTCCGTGGGATAAAATGATCTTGGCAAAGAAAACAACGACTCTTACACTTACTAACTTTCAAAAAATCGTTCCGAGTTCCGAGGCTAACATTTGTATTTTGTTGCATTAAAAATTATTGAAAATAAATCCAAATCAAACCAGCATCCAAATCAAAATCCAACAATCAAAGTCCAAAAGACATGCCAAGGTCAATAGGTCAATAAATATATAAATATGAAAAAAAAAAATTGTTCCACAAAAACATGAAATAACATAAAATTTGCATAAGTGCCATCTCCCCAATAATTAACAATATCAGGTTAAAAACTAGGACCAGGGTAAAGGTCTGTCGGGGAAAAAAACTAAAAAAGTTTTTCTCCACCAGCACTGGATTCAACCTGGAATAATATAATGATAAGAAAAATCATCAATGTAACAGCACAAAAACAAAAAAAAAAGAAAAAAAAGAAAGAAAAAAAGAAAAAAATGGAGATAGAAGGAGAAAGGAGAAACTGTTTTCCGAAATTACTGGTTAATATAGACCAGCACTTGAATGAGGCCTTAACCCTACTCATCCATACACCCACAGAGGTCAAACAGCATAGCCATACACAATCAACCATAAAGAATAATCCATGGACAGGCAGTCATGTCGTCAATAAGCATAAGTCGTCATTTACCAAACAATAAAGACAAATAATTCAGAGGCAACAACCCAACACAAGGGCTCATCAGGAGAATACACTTGCCTATAAGGTTTAAGCACTTTAAATTCTCTACCCAGTCAAGTGTTGTGCCTACCACAGAATATCCATGGTATCCCCGTGTCAGGTATCACCCCCAAAATAGATGCCTATGAAAAAAACCCAGCAAATGTAGAACATCAAAGTAAAACCAAAACAAACTTATCCTTTTAATATATTCCTCTTTTTAATAACAATAGGTAAACTAAATGTGATAAATTTAGCCAAATTACAAATATTATCACTTTGCAAAAAACCTAAATGAACTAAACAATTTTAGAATTCATCTTTAGCATGAGGCTATTTTTAAAAAAATCCGCTCTATTAGAAACACAATTCAAAATAAATGGCGCTGCATCATCTTTTCGCGAACCTCCGAAATTAGCCGAAAATTTTATTAAGTATTTCCAGATAATTCTTTTGGTATTTATTTAAAAGTTCGTTATAATGAAAACTAAATTTCTTAAATTGCCAAGTTAATTTATTTGCAGACAAATCTCTTAATATCAATTTTTGGCTTAAGATTCTACATCTATTTTTAAAATCAATATAATTACTACAAATCCTTGCATAACGAATTAACTGTGAGAAAACGCCGAAAATGTGATATTTGAGTGTATATTACTTTCAGGAAATGGGAAACTAATCACTTCAAAATCAAAATCATTCGTTTCATTATACATTTTAAAACTTAATTTATTATTATCAGAAATAATAATATTTAAATCTAAGAAATGATCTTCCTGACCAGCGCCATGACTAGGTTCAAGAGTAATCTCTGACGGATATATATTTTTAAAAATATCAATTAAATCCTTAAAATTTAAGACCAAAATATCATCTAAATATCTTATATAATTTGACAAAACATATTTTAAATTGTTTGGATTATTCTTATCCATCATATATTTATATTCTAGTTGACTTAAAAACAAGTCAGCTATAAATGGGCTGGCATTCCCCCACATGGGAATTCCCACGATTTGCTTGTACAAATCACCACCAAATCTTATATAAGTATTGTATAAAACAAATTCTAATAACTCAAAAATCAAATCCAAGCTGTAACATCTCAAGTTAACTGTAGTCTTAAAGCAATTTGTACATATAGCTTTTTTATTATATGTGTCTATTTTTAAGAACCTTTTACTAGATAAGAGGAGAGATTTCTTGATAAAAGTTTTTAAACTATCTAACACTACATTAAGTGATAAATTAGTATACATTGTCACAAAATCGAAAGACTCAATTCTTTTAGCTGAAACCATTGTTAAAGAATCTATCACCTGAAGTGAATTATTAACACTCCAATATGGATTAAAATTCGAAAATTTTCTAATACCAGAACAATAGGTTTTAAGTTTATTTACAATTTCCCTTAAAATTAAAGAGAGGTCAGTAGCAGCAATGCGGGTTGGATATTTAGCTACTCCAGCAATAAACCATGGTTGAGGGGGATTCTTATGAAATTTTACAGTCCAATATAGGAAAGGGAACTTTTTATCATTGTCATTTATTTTAATATTAAAATTTTTAAAAAGTATTTCTTCAGTCTTTTCAATTAAATTCTCATCCTCTAAATTTACCTTTTCGTAAACATTAGTTGTGCATAACTCCCTTTCTAAGATATCAAAATACGGCTTCTGACAAATTATGGGGAAAATATTTATTAGCTTTATCCACTGGCACAATTACAAAATCATTCTGTAGATTAGCAATTGCTTGTTTAATCTTAGCATTATAAAATAATGATTTAGTGTTACTATTTCTTAAGTTAGAATCTATTTTATTTCGTATTCTACTAATAATTAAATTCCTCCAACTTTGAAAACTCTCTTTATTTTTACTCTCTTTCTTACACCACTTATCAATAAATAAATCAAAATCATTTTCCAAGCCATCAAGAACATTCGATGGTTTCAGATGATGAGAAAGACGGAAATTAGCCCCTTTATTCATTATAATTTGAAGATCATCATGCTTTATCATTGACAAGTCCCCTGTTATAACATGTTTGTAAGTGGGATATACAAATGGGCCAAGTTGCTTACAGTTACAAACTGGTTTCCAATTTATATCACTATCTAATCTTTTAAGTATTAAATTATAATTAAATATAATTTGCCCAATAGTTTTGAAAATTTATAAGTTAAAACTGGACTATCATTATAATTCAAATTACTAGGAAGGGCCTGTTTCACATCCCGCTGATTTAAAATTTCGGTAAATTAATATCTTCAATATGCTTACAAGTAAAATTAATAGGTAAATATAATCTGTTATCCTTATTACCAATCTTATCAAACTTTTTTTTTTGAAATTAATTTCGTTTTAGTTAGAACACAAATTGTATCACATATTACTTTGAAATTATATTCAAGAGCTGTATTATTCTTAACAATACAGAAAAGTTTGATTAAACTCCTCTTAGATAAATTATTTAGACGTTTTATTACAGAAATCGTACCCATAGATTCAAATAGCTGGCATAGATCTATAGAAAACATATGTAAATCTAATTTATTTCTTCTATTATTTTTCCTATGACCTCTCGATCGTTTTTTACGTTTAGTAGGACAAGTAAAAGAAGGATGGTCCATAAAACCATCAATACATTTAACAACAACCTGAGACATGTCACCATATTTTGCCACACGATCATTTAGCCCAAAGGATAAGCTGTACCAAGAGTATGGATCCAGAAATCCTCCTGTTTACGTAGTCTATTATTCTTCTCTTATTTAATTAGATTTTCTAACAATAAATTTTCTAAAATTGGGACAGTTATATCTGATATGGAACATGTACCATTATTACAATGTTGAACTAGATAGTTATTAGTTTTTTCATTATTAACTGTTGTCATGTGTCCAGAAAATCTTTTATATATATTATTATTTGTTTCCCCCACATATTGTAGGCAGCATTTATTACATTCTAATAGGTAAATTACATTGGTTGTTTTACAATTAACATTACCACGTAACTTGCATGCAAAATTTTTATTATACAATGTACTCTTAACAGAATTCCGTGGGATAAAATGATCTTGGCAAAGAAAACAACGACTCTTACACTTACTAACTTTCAAAAAATCGTTCCGAGTTCCGAGGCTAATGCTTGTATTTTGTTGCATTAAAAGCTATTGAAAATAAATCCAAATCAAACCAACATCCAAATCAAAATCCAACAATCAAAGTCCAAAAGACATGCCAGGGTCAATAGGTCAATAAATACATAAATATGAAAAAAAAAGTGTTCCACGAAAACATGAAATAACATGAAATTTGCATAAGTGCTATCTCCCCAATAATTAACAATATCAGGTTAAAAACTAGGACCAGGGTAAAGGTCTGTCGGGGAAAAAAACTGAAAAACTTTTCCTCCACCAGCACTGGATCCAAACTGGAATAATATAATGATAAGAAAAATCATCAATATAACAGCACAAACACAAAAAAAAAGAAAAAAAAAGAAAGAAAAAAAAGAAAAAAAATGGAGATAGAAGGAGAAAGGGAAAACTGTTTTCCTAAATTACTGGTTAATATAGACCAGCACTTGAATGAGGCCTTAACCCTACGCATCCATACAACCACATAGGTCAAACAGCATAGCCATACTCAATCAACCATAAAGAATAATCCATGGACAGGCAGTCATGTCATCAATAAGTTTATGTCGTCATTTACCAAACAATAAAAACAATAAAGACAAATAATTCAGAGGCAACAACCCAACACAAGGGCTCATCAGGAGAATGCACTTGGCTATAGGGTTTCGGCACTTTAAATTCTCTAGCCAGTCAAGTGTTGTGCCTACCACAGAATATCCATCACATCCCCGTGTCAGGTATCACCCCAAAATACATGCCTATGAAAAAAAAACAGCAAATGTAAAACAACCTTATCCTGTTAATATATTCCTCTTTTTAGCAACAATTGGTAGACTAAATGTGATAAATATTACCAAATTACAAATATTAACACTTTGCAAAAAACCTAAATGAAATAAACAATTATAGAATTCATCTTTACCATGAGGCTATTTTTTTCAAAAATCCGCTCTCTTAGAAACCCATTTCAAAATAAATGGCCCTGCATCATCTTTTCGCGAACCTCCGAAATAAGCCGAAAATTTCCTTAAGTATTTTCAGATAATTCTTTTGGTATTTATTTAAAAGTTCGTTATAATAAAAACAAAATTTCTTAAATTGTTGAGTTAATTTATTTGCAGAAAAATCTCTTAATATCAATTTTTGGCTTAAGATTTTACATGTATTTTAAAATCAATAAAATTCATACAAATCCTTGCATAACGAATTAACTGTGAGAAAACGCCAAAAATGTGATATTTGAGTGTATATTACTTTCAGGGAATGGGAAAATAATCACTTCAAAACAAAAATCATCCGTTTTATTATACATTTTAAAACTTAATTTATTATTAACAAGAATATTAATATTTAAATCTAAGAAATGATCTTCCTGACCAGCGCCATGACTAGGTTCAAGAGTAAGCTCTGATGGATATATATTTTTAGAAATATCAATGAAATTGTGAGATTTTGAAGAAATATCAATGAAATTACAAAACGTTAAAAGCAAAATTAAGACTTAAAACGAACAGAAACTATTTTTTATAGGTGGGGTACTGCAACTTCCTCAATCCTAGATGTCTACGCTAAAGTCTTACATTTGGTACCAATTCTAAAAAAAACAATCCTAAGACACAAGAGCCATGCAATTGCAATCAATTTTTTATTTAAAGCACCGAAAATAATTCGCCAAAGTACTGGGTGCTCTTCAGATTTCGTCAGACAGATAGAAGGTGTACAGTCTAGATCAATTAACTGTTAATGTATTTTTTTGAATATAAAAGTGACATTTTGAGTTCTTACCTTTTTATTTATATTTTAGGTGCCTATATAATATTTGTCTATAAGATTTTTTAGTCTATATGTTCTAATATGTTATTTTTAAGAATGTAACTTCAAAAATAAAGTGTTATCCCTCCGTTTTCGGATCTATAATTCAGGTACCTTTTTACATTTCTAAAATGCCGTCATAAAATCTTGAAAGAGTTAAAAGGTGGTGGGTAAAAATGAACTTCTTTGGGATTAGGCATCCTTAACCCCAGCTACACAGTGAATTTTAATTCACGCAATGATTCATTCCTGTATATTAAATAAAAAAAGCATGTTTTTCAATTGAAAGTAAGGAATGACATTCAAACTTGAAACGAACAGAAACTAGACCTACGTTGCCTGAGCAACGTGAAGTGTTTCGGCAACCTTTGTCCAGCTTCGCCAAATAGAGTGTTGCGAGAGCAACACTTTGGTTTTGTTTCTTTGCTATCGGTGGCAGCGCAAACCTGCAGAAATTATACTCTCTGTTCAGTTCTTTTTCAATCGCGGCAAATCGACAAACACTCAAGGTTATCAGGTTTCACTGCCGTCATTAAACTCAAGGGGTTTCTTACTGAAAATTACGATTATTGCATTGTCGTTCTCCGTAATTTGGGTAGTAAATATGAATATTTATTTGCAAAAGAACTATTATTCGAGGACAAAATTAGAGAAATTATTATTCGAGATTTTTTTTTGGGAGGAGGGGGGTTCAACTTTTACGAAAAAAATACCAGGAAAACACAGGAAAATTAAACATTTCGCTGAGAAAATTAAGCATTATACTAAGTTAAGGTGGGTCAATCCCTCCCCTGCGTGTGTGCCTGTGGTCTGGTCATCATTATTTGCCAGGACGCGGTATAAAACTGCGGAAATTAGAAATAAAAAGTACATATTTTCGGGTTTTTCTTCATGCAGACCTATTTAGAAAAATATAATTTAAATAATTGCTCGCAGCGAAGTGACAAAATGACAATTTAGTTTAACTAGCAAGAATCCTAAAGTTTGCAATTGCAAAATAAGCATTAAAACTATAAGTTAAAAGTGGAGTGAGAAGAGGGGAAAGTTACTAATTTTAAATTTCAACTATGTGAAGGATGAACGTTCTTCTATATCTTTCATTGGAAACTCTTATTGGGGCAAGAAGGGGATTTTTGTTGAAATAGAACGTAGGGCAGTGGTGGATGCAGGGGGGCGCCCTCCCCTAACATAATAGTAGATTTGTGGTTGGGGCCGCTTGTTCTGGTTCTGTTTGGGACGATTTTTTTTTGTACTTGGTTTTTAATAGTCGAGTTTTTAGTAAATTCTTAATTATTAAGGCTGTTTCTTTTTGCAAACATGTTTTAAAAAAGGTTTCAGTTACTTTTGGCAGTCTCTGTTAGGTTGTTATTAATGACACATGTCCCCAAAAAGTATTTAATTAAGTTTAAGTTTATCAAGGGACTCTGTCCGTATTACCACAAATGCCAACTGAGAGGCGGAAATCTTCATTCGTAAGGAGGGAAGATTTAAAATTCTGACATAATCTGCTGCTAATAGCAACTTTAAGAAATCATTATATTTCTATTTCTTTGTTCTATTTTTCCTGCTACACTATCAAACGGACTATTATTTAACGTTGAATCAACAATTAGTTCAAAAGAATGTATGATAACAAAATGTGGTACTAATTTTCTTTTTGACAATACAAGGTTTAACTAACTCGCTATAGTCGCCAGATGTTCAAATGCTACAAATTATGCAGAAAAGATAAAATATATTATTTTTTTGTAGAGGGTGAACAACCTTTTAATTTGTTTTTATGGCGAGGTGGTTCATATAAACTTACTTTGTTTGTATCAATATTTCTAACTGACTTTAATTTCAATAGAACTCATCAGATTTTATATTAATTAAAAGTCCATGTCCACTACCTACCTACGACTTAGAAATTGTTTTAATTCCCTATAAATTGCTGGTTTTTCTTTGTCCAAAAGTTTATCGGAGCAATCTTTTATATGCCCCCCCCTCCAAAAAAAAAAAATCCTGGATTCGCCCCTGACGTGGCGGGTGGGTAAATGTTCACTAGGGAAAGGAGAAGTAGTACAAGCCTTATGCACGGTATTGTTGGCAAAACACAAGGAAATTTGTCTCTCATTTCCTTAAGGGTGACTAGATTTGCTCTCCAAAGAAGGGAAATGTAAGGCCCTTTACCCTGTTTGAAAATAATTCTTAGACACGTTTTTTGAACTGCTTCTATTCTGTCCCACAATTCATTGGACATGCCAGGATGGCAAACAGAGAAACAAAAAAAAAACAGAAAAGAAATGTATTAATCAAAAAACATTCACAAATAAAATGAAAAAAAATAATTTTTTTAACTGATTACATAAAAAAAACTAGTTTTTTTAACTGAAAGTAAGGAGCGACATTAAAACTTAAAACGAACAGAAATTACTCTGTATATGAAATGGGTTGTCCCCTCCGCAATCCCTCGCTCTTTACGCTAAAGTTTGACTCTTTGCCACAATTCTGCCTTTTAAAACAATTAAAAACTTTAGCTTAAAGAACAAGGGATTGCGGAGGGGACAACCCATTTCATATACGGAGTAATTTCTGTTCGTTTTAAGTTTTAATGTCGCTCCTTATTTTCAGTTAAAAAAAATAGTTTTTTTATGTAATTCCTGAACGTTTTTTAATTAAGGTATGTTTGATTTTGGCTCTCCACACATAAATTATTAAAATGAGATTTGCATATTAATTCCTTTTTTGGCTAAATGGCTTTCTCTTAGTTTTGATCAGACGATTTTGAGAAATAAGGGGTGGGGAAAGTTTAGTTGCCATGCAATTTTTCGGTTACATAAAAAGGCAACTATAAATTTTAATTTTTAACAAATGTTTTTATTAGTAAAAAATAAACGTAACTTAAGAATTAGCTTACGTAACAAACTTTTATATTCTTAAATTTTTATCATGTATATGAGGGGACTTGTACCCTCGTTAATACCACGCTCTTTGCACTAAATCGTAAGTTTTGTCCCAATTCTTTAAGAATGACCCCTGAATCCGAAAGGCCGTAGAATAAATAGTTGAAATTACTAAAAATACTATAGCATAAAGAGCGAGGCATTTATCTCCTCCTAAATACCTCACTCTTTATGCTAAAATATTTTCCGAACCCCTCATATGCGTAATAATCTCTGTTCGTTTTAAGTTTCAATGCTACTCCTTACTTTCAATTGAAATAAACTTTTCCATGTTTATTTTTTCATTGTTTTTTTTTATAGTAATTTTAGAAAATCCTTTGCCCTTTTCATTGATTTTCTGTTCCCCCATGACATATTTCTCCAAGGAAAGATCCTCCCAAATAGGTCCCTCCCCTTAACCCCACCCCCAAAACCAAAAAACAATCCTCTGAATACGCTGTAAACTTCCCAGTAACCATAATTATATGTAAACACTGGCCGAAGTTTGTAACTTGCAGCCTCTCTCCCAGGGACTGTGGAGGATTAAGTCATTCCTAAAGACATAATTATTATGGTTTTTGACTATGCGGAACAAAATAGCTATCTCAAAATTTGTATCCGTTGACTTTGGAGAAAAAATTAGCGTTGGAGAGGGGTCTAGGTGCCCTCCAATTTTTTTGGTCACTTAAAAAGGGCACTAGAACTTTTCATTTCCGTTAGAATGAGCCCTCTTGCGACACTCTAGGACCACTTGGTCGATACGATGACCCCTGGGAAAAAAAACAAAAAAAACAAACAAATAAACACGCACCCGTGATTTGTATTCTGGCAAAAAATATGAAATTCCACATTTTTGTAGATAGGAGCTTGAAACTTCTACAGTAGGGTTCTCTGATACGCTGAATCTAATGGTGTGATATTCGTTAAGATTCTATGACTAAATTTGTTTTCCCGGTTTTAATTTAGGACTTTTTATCGTTTGACTTTCTTACTGATTGCAATTTTATGAGTTTAAATTTGTTTAATATTTGTTACTGATTGACATACACCATTTTTTTTTATTTTTTTATTGACACTAAAGTGCAAATTTGGCCCTCTTGGGCTTGTGATAGCCTTTTTGTAAAAATAAATCTTGTCTTGTCTAAGCCGTAGTTTGAAAATAATGTGATAGATAACCCGTGAAATATGACAAGAGGGAAGCCAGAACTTGAGTACTAAGTTGAGATTGCTAAAGAAATAGCGAAACAACTGCCGATTATTCAATATACGCTTTAAATTGTTGGTAAAACCAACAATAGTGAAATTAAACCAACCTAAGCAGATACCGTAGGAGCATTATGTTGTTTTGGGATGAAAATATCTTTAAAAGTTATCGAACATTCTTTCTCTATAGCAGAAAAGACATTTATCAAGAATTACTAAGGTACAAGTTGTATTAATTGTAACCCAGAATAATTTCCCATCCTAATAATTTTGATACCAGTAAATCAATGACATAAAATAAAAGACAAAGAAAAAACTTACATGTGGCGAATCGCGAGCTTTTCATAATTCAAAAAGGTAAGGTAGATCCACAATCCAGCGTGAGCGTTTTAGAAGGTTTGACCCCAAATTTCTTCCAGACTGATAACTTTCAACGCAAAAAGGGGAATTTGTTCCAATTTCTTCGGAACTTGATTCGTCGTGAACCAAAGCAACCGTTAAGCCTTCTAAAAAATGTTTCGGTAAAAGCGGTCTGCCTCTAGCACGATAATTTAACTTCAACTTTTCACGAAGGGCCTGCACATTTGCCAAATTGAGCCTTAGCTTATTTCTTTTTTTCCCATGTTACTGTGGTCAATAACAAGAACTATATAAGAATTTTATTAGGGCTGTGGCCATTTTTATCGGGGTTTATTTAATATGGGGTTGAATTGTTTCTTGGAAAGGCCTTGGACTTGAGACTGGTCATCGACTGCTTTTGCAGTTTGCTTTGGTAGTTCTAAAGCAACACTCGAGTCTTGCTATAACAAATTTGAATAATCTGGGGACATTTTGTTTCGTTCACATTAGTTATTTCTTAGCTCGTTTTATATATCTTTAATTCTTATTTCAGAAAAAGATTATGCGAAATTGTAGATTACGAAAAAGATTGCATGTAGATTACAGAAAAAGATTACGCAACATTTCACGTTGCTCAGGCAACGTAGGTCTAGTTTCTGTTCGTTTCAAGTTTGAATGTAATTCCTTACTTTCAATTGAAAAACATGCTTTTTTTATTTACTATACAGGAATGAATCATTGCGTGTCAAGTATTATGGCTTGAAATTCACTGTGTAGCTGGGGTTAAGGATGCCTAATCCTAAAGAAGTTCATTTTTACCCACCACCTTTTAACTCTTCCAAGATTTTATGACGGTATTTTAGAAATGTAAAAAGGTACCTGAATTATAGATCCGAAAATGGAGGGATAACACTTTATTTTTGAAGTTACATTCTTAAAAATAACATTTTAGAACATATAGACTAAAAAATGTTATAGAAAAAATATTATATAGGCACCTAAAATATAAATAAATAGGTAAGAACTCAAGATGTCACTTTTATATTCAAAAAAATACATTAACAGGTTTCTAAACTAGAGATAAAGTAGGTAAAAACTCAAGGTACCATTTTCATATCCATATTCAATAAAATATTATTCTTTTTAACAAAAGACAAGAAAATTATTGAAAGTCGCAAAGACAATGCTAGTCAGAAGTAACAAAAAAGGTACAGATAATGTAAATAAAAATAAATAGGGCGAGAGGACCGGGGTCTTAAAAAAATAGAGTGAAAAAGGAATTAGCATTATTAACTACAATTCAAATCTTAATATCAAATTTGTCAGGCTATAGATTGAAAAGACTTCTTCTATAGTATTATGTAGAAAAAAAAATTCAACTGAAACTATACAACATTGAGTGAAAAGAATCACATTAACATTTAATATGAATTTAAAAAAACAAGTTTTTTTAAAATAAAAGTAAGGAGCAACATTAAAACTTAAAACCAACAGGAATTATAACGTATATGAGGGGGTTTAACCCTTCGTCAATACCTCGCTCTTACGCTAAAGTTCGAATTTTGTTCCAGTTCTTTAAGAATAACCCCTGAATCACAATAGCCATTTAATTAGCATAAATAGCTCTTTTATAATAGCTCTGTTCATTTTAACTTTTAATGTTGCATCTTACTTTCAGTTCAAAAGACTTGTTTTTTTATTTAATTCTGATTTTTTTTTAAATAATACTGTATGTTAAATAAAGCTTTTAAACATCCTCAGATGTAACCCCCTCCCATGCCCTACCCCACAAGAATAATCCCCCTGAAAACTTCTGTATAGTTCCCAATAACCAATACTATTTATAAACAGTTGGCAACTAATTATAACTTGCAGTCCTTCCTCTGGAGACTGTGGGGGACTAAGTCATCCTCAAAGACATAGTTAACAAATTTTTGACTATAATGAATAATGTGGATATCTTAAAATTTTGAATCGGTGATATTGACAAGAATGAGTCTTGGTGGAGACCTAGTTGCCCTCCAATTTGTATGGTCACTCTAAAAGGCACTAGAACTTTTAATTTCCGTTCGAATGAATCGTCTGGCAATATTTTAGGACCTCTGGTTCGATATGATCACCCCTGGGTTAAAAAAAAAACAACTAATAAACATGCATCTATGTTCTGGCAAAAAAAATTTTGTTCTGGCAAAAAAAACTCATTTTGGCAAATGGGAGCTTGAAATCCCTACAGTAGAGTATCATGATACTATGAATCTGATGATGTGATTTTCATTAAGATTCTGTGGTTCTTAAGTCTTTTTTTGTACTGAAATAAGGAAAATTTCCTCAGGCTCTTCCTCAAATTAGAGAATTTGACAAGAATGTGAGACTTTGACCAAAATATGGGACTTTGGCGTAAACAGACAGATTTCTAGAAGCGGCATCCCTCTTATAAAAAGTAGTTTCTGTTCGTCTTAAGTTTTATTGTTGCTTTTCAATGTTAGTAGAAATTCATTTCTGTATTTAATAAGTTTCTAGAGATGTTTTTATTCAATAGCTTGTACAAATCAACACTAAGATTGTATAATGATATAAAAATATCAATTTTAATTCATTCTGGGATGCTCAACTTTCGTCTCTATAAAAGTCAACCCCCCCCCTGAAAATTCTTTCTGGATCAGAAATTTTCCCGCAAAAAGTTCATTCTAACTTAAACTCCTATTCTCCTCTCGACGTTATCCCTGGACAATTTGGTCCTTGCTAGAGTTTCCCCTTGACAATGCCCTCTAGAAAATTATCTTTGCTTCCGTATAAATTCAATTCTATTTCTCATTATTTCTCAAATAATCCCCGAAATCTCTTTTCTCTTCTTGAATCAATTTCTCCTAGCAATCATCCCCCCCATAAAACTCTCACCTTGAAAATCAGTCATGTATTTCCAAAAATAAATAATATATTGAGAAAATTGACAAACAGAACTATTTATCCGGCTTCTCAACCTCACAAAACTCCCTTCCCCATTAGATCATTCCTCGATTTAAAATTCTCGAGTCTAGTCTCCCTCAAGAAACCACTCCCGTCCAAATAATGTGCTTATAAAGTAATTAAAGTACGTTAGACGGCACTAGATCCTTAAGGTACAAACTGGCAATGCCTACTTCCAGGGCACTGTGGGGGGGTTAAGTAATCTTCAAAGACGTGGTTATTAGATTTTCAGACCTTTTCTTGTTTTTTGAAAATTCTCCCCCCCCTTCCCCCTGAGAATTTCTTCCGTTTGAATATTCTTAGGGTAAACAAAAAGTTCACCCTTGCTCAAATTCCTCTTCTCCCCTTCAAGTTTATTTTTGAACCATTTCATCTTTCCACTTTACAATTTCCACTTTACAAATTCCTATAAAATATTCTCTTTACTTTCATATAGGTTTTATTTTATTTCTTATAGTTTCTGATATAATCCCAGAAATCTCTTCATCCTTCTTGAATAAAATTATCCGAGTAAAAATCCGCTCCATCACAACTCCCCATTTGAAAATTAGTCATAAATTTAGAAATAATGTATACTATATTTAGAAAAGTGATAAATAGTACTGCTTAGCCGGCTTTCCTACCAAAAAAAACTCTTCCTCCATGAGAAATTTCCTCCATGTACAAATTCTCCGTTCTAGGCTCCCTACAGAAAAATAATCCCCTCCCCCTCCCAAAATATATATACTTATACAGTAATTAAAGTAAGTGTTACAGCAATAGACCCTTAAAGTCCTAACTGATGGTGCCTCCTCCCAGTAGATTCTGGGGGGTCAGATCATGGTAACAGACATGGTTATTACATATTTTGACTATGTTGTACAAAATGGCTATTCCAAAATTTTGAACAGATAATTATGAGTAAAAAAGAGACGTAGGAGAGGGGGAAAAGCTAGCTGCCCTAGAAACTATCAAACAGTTCCTGGTAACGAACTGTAGTAAGGAGCGACCCAGCTTAATAGTAACCGAAACTCTAAAAAACGTAAAATTTTGATACCAATATTTGCATCAAAAGAATTGAATTTTTATGGTTATTTTAAATACATAAGCTTCATCAAGTTTGGTCTTAACCATCAAAAGTTGGTGCCTGAGAAAATTTGCCTTTTTTTAGAAAATAGAGAGAAACACCCCCAGAAAGTCACTGAATATTAACGAAAATCGCACCTTCAGATTCAGTGAATCAGAAAACCCTACTGTGGAAGTTTAAAGCTCCTCTCTCCAAAAATGTGGAATTTTGAATTTTTTGCCAGAAGACAGATGACGAATGCGCGTTTATTTGTTTTTTTGTTTTTTTGTTTTTTTCCAGGGGTGATCAAGTCGACCCAGTATTCCTACAATGTCGTGAGTGGGTTCATTCTGACGGAAATTAAGAGTTTTGGTGCCCTTTTTAAATGACTAAAACAATTGGAGGAAAACTAAAACCCTTCCACGCTCATTGTTTTTTCCCAAAGTGACCAGATCAAAATTCTGAGATTGCCATTTTGTTCAATATAGTTAAAAAACCTAATAATTATGTCTTTCGAGACAACAGAATCCCCCACAATCCCCGGGGGAGGGGCTGCATGTTACAAACATTGACAATTGTTTACATATAGTAAGGGTTATTGGGAAGTGTGCAGACGTTCTCTGGGGAAATTTTTCGTGTTGAGGGGGGATATGGGTCGGGGGAGGGCGTTACCTTGGATGATCTTTCCGTGGAGGAATTAATCATGAGGGAAGAGAATTTCTAGCATTGTTTAAAAAAAATGAAAAAATAAATAAATGAAAAATTTAGCTGGAAGTAAGGAACCGCATTAAAACCTAAAAAGAACAGAAATTATTACATATATAAGGGTTTTCATCTCCTCCAAAATACCTCACTCTTTAAGCTAAAGTTTTTCATTGTTTCAAAAAGTAGAGTTGTGAAAAAGAGTCAAACTTTAGCGTAAAGAGCGAGGCATTGAAAAGGGGACAACCTCTTTCATATGCAGAATAATTTCTGTTCATTTAAAGCCTTTAAAGTCGCTCCTTACATGCAATTAAGAAACCGTATTGTTTTTTTTATTTGAATCAGGAATGAGCATAAATAAAGTCAAATAACCTTTCAGGCGTAAAACTACCACAAGTCACCATAATAATCAAATAATACCTAAAACAAACATATATAACAATAAATAATCGAGTTAAACTCAAAACTAGCCGAAACTAACATGGTTAGGTTCTTCAACCCTCATGCCTTCTTAACAATAAGATATAATTTGCACTTACCCCAATTCCTTCTCAAGACCAGTATCTAATTTGCACTTTATTAAAAAAAAAACATTTTGTTTTTGCTTTTTATGCTTTTGCTTTCCTTGGTTTTGCTCAAGAATCTCCCCGAAAATATATTCGATAATGAAATGGGAAAAATTACATGGAAGATAACTTTGCAAGCCCCCTGCATCACTTTCCCGAAGATAGCACACGAAACTCAGCCATCTTTAAGAACGAAAAACCAAAACAATCCTCCCATTCCCTAGAGATACATTTAAAAAAAATTGAATAGTGGTCTTATATAAAGATGATCAGCTTTAATGCTTCGTAAACAAATGAGCTTTTTATTACTCAATCAAAGGTGATAGGAGATAGCTTCTGTTCCTCTCAAGTGATAGCTTCTGTTCGTCTTAAGTCTTATTGTTGCTTTTCAATTGTAGTAGAAATTCATTTTTGTATTCAATAGGTTTCTACATATATTTCTATTCCATAGCTTATAAAAATCAACACTAAGATGGTATACTGATATAAAATTGTCTATTTCAATTCATTCCGGGATGCCCACCTTTTCTTTCAATAAAAGTCAGCCTCCCCCCTGAAAATTCTTTCTAAATGAGAAATTTTCCCACAAATAGTCCATCCTAGCTTAAATTCCTCTTGTCCTCTGTACAATTTTCTCAATTTTGTCCTTAATAAAATATCCCTTTGACAATTCCTTCTAGAAAATTATCATTGCTTTCATATGAATTAAATTCTATTACTTTTTATTTATCAAATATTCCCCGCAATCTCTTTTTTCTTCTTTAAGAAATTTCTCCTAGCAATCATCCCCCAATAAAAACTTTCCCCTTGAAAATCAGTCATGATATATAAAAAATAATAATAATAATAATATATTGAGAACATTGACAAACAGAACTGCTTATCCGGCTTTCTAACTACACAAAATTTCCTTCCCATTAGATAATTCATCCATTTAAAACTTTTGAGTCTAGTCTCCCTCAAGAACCCTCCCCCTTCTGAATAATGTGTTTATAAAGTAATTAAAGTAAGTTTGACGGCAAAAGATACGTAAGGTCAAAGCTGGTAATGCCTACTCCCAAGGGACTATAGGGGGTTAAGTAATCCTCAAAGACATGGTTATTAGAGCTTTTGACTCTTCTTTATCCGTGAAAATTTCCCCCTCGTCCCCCTAAGAATTCTATATGTTTAAGTGTTCTTAGGGTAAACAAAAAGTTTATCCTAGCTCAAATTCCTCTTTTCCTCTAAAAGTTTTCTCTGAACCATTTCATCTTCATAAAAATTTTTTCCCTATACGATTCCTTCTAAGAAATTCTTTTTAATTTCATATGGGTTTTATTTTATTTCTTATAGTTTCTGATATAATCCCAGGAATCTTTTCATCGTTCTTGAGTAAAATTATCCGTGTAAATTTCCGCCCCAGAACTCCCCATTTGAAAATTGGTCTTACATTTCAAAATAACAAATACTATATTTAGAAAAGTGATAAATAGTTACCCGGCTGTTCTAACAAGAAAATTCTCTTCCTCCATGAGAAAATTCCTCCATTTAAAAATTCTCCATTCTAGGCTCCCTATAGAAAAATAATCCCCTCCCCTGTCCCCAAAAATATATTTATAAAGTAACTGAAGTAATTGTTACAGGAATAGACCCTTAAAGTCCTAACTGAGAATGCCTCCTTCCAGTAGATTTTGCTATTCCAAAATTTTGGTCGGATAATTTTGAGTTCAAAAAAGAGACGTAGGAGAGGGATAAAGCTAGCTGCCCTACAAATTATCAAACAGTTCGTAGTAACAAACTGTAGAAAGGAGCGATCCGGCTCAATAGTAACCGAAACTCTAAAAACAAAATTTTAATACCAATATTTACATCAAAAGAATTGCATTTTTAGGCTTATTTTAAATACATAAGTTCAATCAAGATTAGTCTTTCCCATCAAAAGTTAAGAGCCTGAGAAAGTTTGGCTTATTTTTAGAAAATATAGAGAGACAACCCCTAAAAGTCACTAAATCTTAACAAAAATCACACCTTCAGTTGCAGCAAATCAGAAAACCTTTCTGTAGAAGTTTCAAGCTCCTATCTGCAAAAATGTGGAATTTTGTATTTTTTGTCAGAAGACAGATCACGGATGCGTGTTTATTTTTGTTTTTTTTTTCCAGGGGTGATCCTATTGACCCAGTGGTTGTACAACGTCGTGATAGGGCTCATTCTAATGGAAATTAAAAGTTCTAGTGCCCTTTTTAAGTAAAAAAGAAATTGGAGGGCACCTAGGCCTCCTCCCACTCTCATTTTTTCCCAAAGTCACCGGATGAATAGCCATTTTGTTCAACAAGGTCACAAAATCTATTAATTATATCAATTAAGAAGACTTAATCCCCCACAGTCCCCAAGGGAGGGGTTGCAAGTTAAAAACTTTGACCATTGTTTACATATATTAAAGGTAATTGGGAAGGGTAGAGACGTTCTCTGGTTGACTTTGTTATGTTGAGGATGGGGAATTTGATTCGGGGGAGGGGGTTACCTGGGAGAATCCTTCCATGAAAGAATTTGTTTTGAGGGAAGAGAATTTCTATTATTAGAAAAAAGAGAAAATAATTTTTAAAAAAATTAAAAGGGTGTTCGTCCCCTCCACAATACCTCACTCTTCAAACTAAAACTTTTAATTGTTTACAAAATTAGATATGTGAAAAAAGTCAAACTTTAGCGTAAAGAGCGACAGCGAAGTGTTTAAGCTTTGAAGTCACTCCTTACATGCAATTAAAAAAATAGTTTTTTTTATTTGAATAAAGAATGAGCAGAAATATAGTCAAATAATCTTTTAGGCGTAAAACTAACACATGTTATCATAAGAAACAAATAATATCTAATACAAACAAATATTACAATAAATAATCGCGTTAAATTCAAATCCAGCAGAAACTAACAAGGTTAGGTTCTTCAACCCTCGTGCCTTCTTAACAATAGTCATAATTGGTACTTACCCCAATTCCTTCTCAAGACCAGTATATAATTTGCACTTTAGGGAAAAAAAATTGGTTTTGCTTTTGATCCTTTTGCTCTTTCATGCTTTTGTTCCAGAATCTCCCCGAAAAAACATTCCGTCGATGAAAAAAATTACATGGGAGATTACTTTGCAAGCCCCCTGCATCACTTTCCCGAAGGAAACACACCAAACTCAGCCAACTTTAAGGACGAAGACCCAAAAAAGTCTCCAATTCCTTAGAGATACATCTTTATAAAACTGAATAGTGGTGTGATATAAGGATGATCAGCTTTGATGCTTCGTAAACAAATGAGCTTTTTATTACTCGATCAAAGGTGCCACGTAAACACCAAAGTTTAATTTTGAAAAATGAAATATGAGCCTGTAAATAGAGTCAACGAGATTTTTCGATTGGGATGAGTTTTTCCATCGATCTATTGCCTAAAAACAATAAAATTAAGATTTACACTTTATTTAAAAGTTCTGATCACTTTTTCTCTCAAACATTTATTCTTATATATTATATTAAAATAAAATCAACAGATTCTAATTAATTACTTAATAAATTACTAAATTAATCACTGCAATTAATTTTAATTTAATTGATTTTTTACTAGCTCTATTTCTAATATACTTAGTGATTCTTTAAGTGCAAATGCAAAATAAACTCTCTTTGAAGACAAGAATATAATTTTTACTTTTATGAAGAAAGTAAATATTTTATTCCTATATTCATGGCTTCAAGTACTTAAAGGTATATGATATGCCACTATTCAATCCCCTGGTTTTGAAACCTTGAGGTTTTAAATGTCTGTTCTAAATTCTTCTGAAGTAGTCACAAAAAGAATATTCAGGAAAAACGTCCCCATGAAAATAGTTCCAGATAGAAGTGCCACGCCTGATGCAGCTCTTTTTTTCAACTACTTGGTTCTTGGCATTCCTCCTTTAAATAATTGGATCGATCTCTTTACCTTAGGGTCTGCCATGATGGTTGGATAAGGGAAGGGGGCCGAATATGAGAGAGCACGTTTAAGGGAGGAGAATTCATGTAGTTTTAGAAAAATTCATCGACGCTACAACAAACCTTTCATTTAGAGGGTAGAACGAGTCATGTGTAGAGAAACAGCTCACTCTGTTTGCCCTATTCTGATCTTCTGGAGTTGTACTAAGAGTATTTTAGAGAATTCAGCATATAGAGAATATTCTTATTCAGCTAAGGGTGTGATACAGGACTTCTAAAGTGGGATAATTGGGATGAATGGAAGATATTTATTTTAACGAAAAGTCACTCTGAGCATGTTTGGGCAAGAGTAAGTTCTACTCAATTTTTTTTAATCTTTGTGGATTTTACAATATTACTTTGAAAAAGTAAAAAAGATACCCGAATAATAGATCAAAAGATGGAAGTTTAATACTTTTATAGGAAGTTACATTCTTTTAAATCATATTTTAGAAAATTTAGAGTGAAAACTAATATAGAAAACATATTATTTATATAAACTGGTTTCTAAATAATAAAACTAATAGGTACAAACCTAAGATATCAATTTAATATTTAACAAGAGCTAAGAGGTCATATGGCACTTTTCACGAGGCTGGAAGAGCCAAGAGCCAATAGCTCATATGGTATGAGCTCTTACAAAATTCTAAGAATTAATAGATAGATTTAAAACGAAAATCAGAGGCTTAATGCCGGTCGAGATTCAAAATAAGAACTCTGAGTCGCGAGGTCCTTCTAAATATCAAAATTCATTAAGATCCCATCACCTACTCGCAAGTTATAAATACCTCATTTTCTCTAATTTTTCCTCTCCCTTTAGCCCCCCCCCCCAGATGGTCAAATCGTGGAAAGAGACTTTATCAAGTCAATTTATGCAGCTCCCTGACATGCCTACCAATTTTCATCGTCCTAGCACGTCCAGAAGCACAAATTTTGCCAAAGAACTGCTCATTTGTACTCTTCTGAACAGAAAGTATATTTGAAATGTTTTCACTCTTATGACTTGAATAAATAAAAAATTGTTAACACTTTAAGGAACAAATATTAGCATATGTATTTTAAACTTAAATTCTACTTCTATTTGTGTTTTACTCTACTTTAATTTTTGCTACTTTTATAATGGTTACCCTTAATGACTTTAATAAAAAAAATAATAAAGAATTTAAGCAATAAATATTACTATGAGCATATTAAACTTAAAATCCATATTCATTTGTATTTTTGCTTCTTGTGTTTTAGTATAGTACAAGTTATGTTCTGGTCCTGAGAAGGCAATGGGGAAATGGGGAGAGCCTTTTCATTTATTTGTTTTTTGTGTGTGTATGTTTTTTGTTCTTGCAATGGGTTCTTATATCAATCCAGTTGTCCTAGAATACCATATTTTGAGGATTGCTTGACCTCCAACAGTTTACCGGGAGAAGGCATCGCTAGTTGGGATCTTAAGGGTCTAGTGCCATCAAACTAACTTAAATTGCTGAAGAGACACATTTTTCGGGGGGGGGGATGATTTTGCTCAAGGGAGGTTTGACAGGAGGATTTTTACATGGAGGAATTTCCTAATGGGAAAAGAGAATGTTGTGTGGTTGGAAAACAAGATAAATAGTAGGCCTACTATTTACCACTTTCCTATAGATAGTGTTTGTTATTTGGAAATATATGACTGATTTTCAAGGAGGGAATTTCTAAGAGGGGGGGGGAGATTACTTGGAGAAATTTCTTAAAAAGGATAATGAGATTCCTAAGAGCATTCGAGAAATAATCAGAAATAAAATTGAATTGAATAGAAGCAAAGATATTTTTGTAGAGGTAATTGCTAATAAAAGATTTTAGCGAGGATGGAATGGTATGTTGAAAAATCTATTAAAATTGTAAGCCAGCAAAGGAACTTAAGATGAACAGAAACTATTTTATTTAGGAGGAAGGGTTGCTAAACCGCCACTTCCCCCTTTTTAGATGTAAATGCCAAAGTCTGACATTTTGGTCCATATCTAAAAAAAAAATAATCCTAAAACACATGAGCTACGTATTAACGTACTACGTATAAGGAGAAACTTATTTGAAGGACTTATAAATATTAGCTTACAGATAGACGGTGTGTGAAGGGGAATTCTAAATCAGAGACAAAATTATTTGTTCATTTTAAATATTGCTCCTTACACTCAGTGCTGCGTGTATTTTATTTTAATTTTTTTACTTTATTCTTTACAAGAACTGGTTTTACTCTATAGCCTGAAAACGACAATATTGAGGTTAACACTTTATTTAAAATTGCTAGTCTCTTTTTCTCTCTTTCAAGGCCTACTCTCTACCTCTCTGCCCCTTTTCTATTTGCGTATTCTTCATCCCTTTGCTATCTCTTTCTTTTTGTTACTTCTAAATGACCCTGTCTTTGCGTCATTCAATACCTTTTTTGTCCCTTCAAAAGAAACAGTATTTGGTCGTGCGTGGATATTAAAGTGATATATAGAGTTTTTAACTAGTTGTTCTACAGCTATGAAGCCAATTTTATACAATCTATATTTTTGAATATTAAAGTGATATCTGGAATTTCTTATTATTATTTGTAATATTTAGAAACCAATTTTCATAAATAATATATTTTCAATATTAGTTGTCACTCTAAAGGTTCTAAAACATGATTTAAAAGAATGTAACTTCCTAAAAAAAAGAATAAACCTTTGATCTTTGATCCATTATTTGGGTATATGTTTTACTTTTTCAAAATAATATCATAAAATCTACAAAGATTAAAAAAAATTGGTAGAAATTACTCTAAAATTGACTATCCTGTCTAGATGTTAGAACTTGATCAACACAAAAACTGAACTTTTCTCCCGACGAAAGTTTTTCGGTGCGGGTGCTAATCCTATATTTAATGTGCAGTCTACCTCCTCCAAAAAGGGCAATGTGCTTTCGCAACCAAACAGGCATTTACCACTTCAGTAATAAGCCATTCCTTTGCGGAATTACCAGGATTTTCTTATTTGGTGCAGAGGTCAAATAAACTAGTTGACCTTCTTGTATGGAAACTAGATTCTTATTGGCTAGTCCAAAAAGGAACACTTTTGTTTGCCGTTGCAAGAATAACAAACAAATCGAAACCATACTCGAAACATGTATTTTATAGAATAAAGAATTTAACTTTAAATTCTTCGAAAGTTTATATGGATATAGACTAAAGAATCTGATTTTCAAATTTTCTTAAGGGAAAACAGATGAGAATTCGGTCCTGAGTTTTATAGGGGGAAATTGCAGGCCTGTGTTTCGCATACCCCCCCCCTTCCTGCTGTAAAATGATGCCCTCATCATTCAGTCTAATCTCCTTAAAATTTTATGTTTCCTAAGAATATTTTATGGCATATTAAAGGTTGCTTTTATAATTCCCTACTACAAAGTGACTATTTAACCACATCTATAGTGTTGCACTGTGTTTTTTTTTATTTTGTTCTTACTCTTAGAATTTTTTTAAATTATACTCCTACACCTCACATTAATATAAAGCACTTGAACAAAAACATGAATTTACACTGTGAGTATCTAGTTTCAATTGTTTTATTTTTATCGTAATTAATTTTTTTCTTTATAATTGAACTGTGATTTCCAATTGATCCAAAATATTCGAAAACATTAAAGTGTC
>NW_027064277.1:0-27087 GCF_032884065.1 Artemia franciscana
AAAGTTTTAGTTTTCGAGGGTAATAGCTAAGTATGTTGAAAAAATGAAGATATTAGACTATTTTATGATTGCACATGGTAAAGAATGTGATTAAAGGCTCTTTTCCTATTTCAAAAGTTTTAGTTTTCGAGGGTAATAGCTACGTATGCTGAAAAAATGAAGATATTAGACTATTTTATGATTGCAAATGGTAAAGAATGTGATTAAAGGCTCTTTTCCTATTTCAAAAGTTATAGTTTTCGAGGGTAATAGCTACGTATATTGAAAAATTGAAGATATTAGACTATTTTATGATTGCAAATGGTAAAGAATGTGATTAAAAGCTCTTTTCCTATTTCAAAAGTTTTAGTTTTCGAGGGTAATAGCTACGTATGTTGAAAAAATGAAGATAATAGACTATTTTATGATTGCAAATGGTAAAGAATGTGATTAAAGGCTCTTTTCCATTTCAAAAGTTTTAGTTTTCGAAGGTAATAGCTAGGTCTGTGGAAAAAATGAAGATATTAGACTATTTTATGATTGCACATGGTAAAGAATGTGATTAAAGGCTCTTTTCCTATTTCAAAAGTTTTAGTTTTCGAGGGTAATAGCTACGTATGTTGAAAAAATGAAGATATTAGACAATTTTATGATTGCACATGGTAAACAAATTGATTAAAGGCTCTTTTCCTATTTCAAAAGTTTTAGTTTTCGAGGTTAACAGCTACGTATGTTGAAAAAATGAAGATATTAGACAAGTTTATGATTGCACATGGTAAAGAATGTGATTAAAGGCTCTTTTCCTATTTCAAAAGTTTTAGTATTCGAGGGTATTAGCTAGGTCTGTTGAAAAAATGAAGATATTAGACTATTTTATGATTGCACATGGTGAACAATGTGATTAAAGGCTCTTTTCCTATGTCAAAAGTTTTAGTTTTCAAGGGTAATAGCTACGTATGTTGAAAAAATGAAGATATTAGACTATTTTATGATTGCAAATGGTAAAGAATGTGATTAAAGGCTCTTTTCCTATGTCAAAAGTTTTAGTTTTCAAGGGTAATAGCTAGGTCTGTGGAAAAATGAAGATATTAGACTATTTTATGATTGCAAATGGTAAAAAATTTGATTAAAGGCTCTTTTCCTACTTCAAAAGTTTTAGTTTTCGCGGGTAAGAGCTTTGTCTGTGGAAAAAATGAAGATATTAGACAATTTTATGATTGCACATGGTAAAGAATGTGATTAAAGGCTCTTTTCCTATTTCAAAAATTTTAGTTTTCGAGGGTAATAGCTTTGTCTGTGGAGAAAATGAAGATATTAGACTATTTTATGATTGAATATGGTAAAGAATGTGATTAAAGGCTCTTTTCCTATGTCAAAAGTTTTAGTTTCAAGGGTAATAGCTAGGTCTGTGGAAAAAATGAAGATATTAGACTATTTTATGATTGCAAATGGTAAAAAATTTGATTAAAGGCTCTTTTCCTACTTCAAAAGTTTTAGTTTTCGCGGGTAAGAGCTTTGTCTGTGGAAAAAATGAAGATATTAGACAATTTTATGATTGCACATGGTAAAGAATGTGATTAAAGGCTCTTTTCCTATTTCAAAAGTTTTAGTTTTCGAGGGTAATAATTACGTATGTTGAAAAAATGAAGATATTAGACTATTTTATGATTGCAAATGTTAAAGAATGTGATTAAAGGCTCTTTTCCTATGTCAAAAGTTTTAGTTTTCGAGGGTAATAGCTACGTATGTTGAAAAAATGAAGATATTAGACTATTTTATGATTGCAAATGGTAAAGAATGTGATTAAAGGCTCTTTTCCTATTTCAAAAGTTTTAGTTTTCGAGGGTAATAGCTTTGTCTGTGGAGAAAATGAAGATATTAGACTATTTTATGATTGAACATGGTAAAGAATGTGATTAAAGGGTCTTTTCCTATGTCAAAAGTTTTAGTTTTCGAGGGTAATAGCTAGGTCTGTGGAAGAAATGAAGATATTAGACTATTTTATGATTGCACATGGTAAAGAATATGATTAAAGGCTCTTTTCCAATGTCAAAAGTTTTAGTTTTCGAGGGTAACAGCTACGTATGTTGAAAAAATTAAGATATTAGACTATTTTATGATTGCAAATGGTAAAGAATGGGATTAAAGGCTCTTTTCCTATGTCAAAAGTTTTAGTTTTCGAGGGTAATAGCTACGTATGTTGAAAAAATGAAGATATTAGACAATTTTATGATTGCACATGGTAAAGAATGTGATAAACCTATTTCAAAAGTTCTAGTTTTCGAGGGTAATAGCTACATATGTTGAAAAAATGAAGATATTAGACAATTTTATGATTGCACATGGTAAAGAATGTGATTAAAGGCTCTTTTCCTATTTCAAAAGTTTTAGTTTTCGAGGGTAATAGCTACGTATGTTGAAAAAATGAAGATATTAGACTACTTTATGATTGCAAATGGTAAAGAATGTCATTAAAGGCTCTTTTTCTATTTCAAAAGTTTTAGTTTGCGAGGGTAATAGCTAGGTCTGTGGAAAAAATGAAGATATTAGACAATTTTATGATTGCACATGGTAAAGAAAGTGATTAAAGGCTCTTTTCCTATTTCAAAAGTTCTAGTTTTCGAGGGTAATAGCTACGTATGTTGAAAAAATGAAGATATTAGACTATTTTATGATTGCACATGGTAAAGAATGTGATTAAAGGCTCTTTTCCTATTTCAATTGTTTTAGTTTTCGAGGATAATAGCTACGTATGTTGAAAAAATGAAGATATTAGACTATTTTATGATTGCAGATGGTAAAGAATGTGATTAAAGGCTCTTTTCCTATTTCAAAAGTTTTAGTTTTCGAGGATAATAGCTACGTATGTTGAAAAAATGAAGATATTAGACAATTTTATGATTGCACATGGTAAACAAATTGATTAAAGGCTCTTTTCCTATTTCAAAAGTTTTAGTTTTCGAGGTTAACAGCTACGTATGTTGAAAAAATGAAGATATTAGACAATTTTATGATTGCACATGGTAAAGAATGTGATTAAAGGCTCTTTTCCTATTTCAAAAGTTTTAGTATTCGAGGGTAATAGCTAGGTCTGTTGAAAAAATGAAGATATTAGACTATTTTATGATTGCACATGGTGAACAATGTGATTAAAGGCTCTTTTCCTATGTCAAAAGTTTTAGTTTTCAAGGGTAATAGCTACGTATGTTGAAAAAATGAAGATATTAGACTATTTTATGATTGCAAATGGTAAAGAATGTGATTAAAGGCTCTTTTCCTATGTCAAAAGTTTTAGTTTTCAAGGGTAATAGCTAGGTCTGTGGAAAAAATGAAGATATTAGACTATTTTATGATTGCAAATGGTAAAAAATTTGATTAAAGGCTCTTTTCCTACTTCAAAAGTTTTAGTTTTCGCGGGTAAGAGCTTTGTCTGTGGAAAAAATGAAGATATTAGACAATTTTATGATTGCACATGGTAAAGAATGTGATTAAAGGCTCTTTTCCTATTTCAAAAATTTTAGTTTTCGAGGGTAATAGCTTTGTCTGTGGAGAAAATGAAGATATTAGACTATTTTATGATTGAATATGGTAAAGAATGTGATTAAAGGCTCTTTTCCTATGTCAAAAGTTTTAGTTTTCAAGGGTAATAGCTAGGTCTGTGGAAAAAATGAAGATATTAGACTATTTTATGATTGCAAATGGTAAAAAATTTGATTAAAGGCTCTTTTCCTACTTCAAAAGTTTTAGTTTTCACGGGTAAGAGCTTTGTCTGTGGAAAAAATGAAGATATTAGACAATTTTATGATTGCACATGGTAAAGAATGTGATTAAAGGCTCTTTTCCTATTTCAAAAATTTTAGTTTTCGAGGGTAATAGCTTTGTCTGTGGAGAAAATGAAGATATTAGACTATTTTATGATTGAACATGGTAAAGAATGTGATTAAAGGGTCTTTTCCTATGTCAAAAGTTTTAGTTTTCGAGGGTAATAGCTAGGTCTGTGGAAGAAATGAAGATATTAGACTATTTTATGATTGCACATGGTAAAGAATATGATTAAAGGCTCTTTTCCAATGTCAAAAGTTTTAGTTTTCGAGGGTAACAGCTACGTATGTTGAAAAAATTAAGATATTAGACTATTTTATGATTGCAAATGGTAAAAAATTTGATTAAAGGCTCTTTTCCTATTTCAAAAATTTTAGTTTTCGAGGGTAATAGCTACGTATGTTGAAAAAATGAAGATATTAGACTATTTTATGATTGCAAATGGTAAAGAATGGGATTAAAGGCTCTTTTCCTATGTCAAAAGTTTTAGTTTTCGAGGGTAATAGCTACGTATATTGAAAAAATGAACATATTAGACAATTTTATGATTGCACATGGTAAAGAATGTGATAAAAGGCTCTTTTCCTATTTCAAAAGTTCTAGTTTTCGAGGGTAATAGCTACACATGTTGAAAAAATGAAGATATTAGACAATTTTATGATTGCACATGGTAAAGAATGTGATTAAAGGCTCTTTTCCTATTTCAAAAGTTTTAGTTTTCGAGGGTAATAGCTACGTATGTTGAAAAAATGAAGATATTAGACTACTTTATGATTGCAAATGGTAAAGAATGTCATTAAAGGCTCTTTTTCTATTTCAAAAGTTTTAGTTTTCGAAGGTAATAGCTAGGTCTGTGGAAAAAATGAAGATATTAGACTATTTTATGATTGCACATGGTAAAGAATATGATTAAAGGCTCTTTTCCAATGTCAAAAGTTTTAGTTTTCGAGGGTAACAGCTACGTATGTTGCAAAAATGAAGATATTAGACTATTGAATGAATGCAAATGGTAAAGAATGTGATTAAAGGCTCTTTTCAAATTTCAAAAGTTTTAGTTTTCGAGGGTAAGAGCTTTGTCTGTGGAAAAAATGAAGATATTAGACAATTTTATGATTGCACATGGTAAAGAAAGTGATTAAAGGCTCTTTTCCTATTTCAAAAGTTCTAGTTTTCGAGGGTAATAGCTACGTATGTTGAAAAAATGAAGATATTAGACTATTTTATGATTGCACATGGTAAAGAATGTGATTAAAGGCTCTTTTCCTATTTCAAAAGTTTTAGTTTTCGAGGGTAATAGCTACGTATGTTGAAAAAATGAAGATATTAGACTATTTTATGATTGCAAATGGTAAAGAATGTGATTAAAGGCTCTTTTCCTATTTCAAAAGTTTTAGTTTTCGAGGGTAGTAGCTATGTCTGTGGAAAAAATGAAGATATTAGACTATTTTATGATTGCACATGGTAAAGACTGTGATTAAAGGCTCTTTTCCTATTTCAAAAGTTTTAGTTTTCGAGGGTAATAGCTGCATATGTTGAAAAAATGAAGATATTAGACTATTTTATGATTGCAAATGGTAAAGAATGTGAATAAAGGCTCTTTTCCTATGTCAAAAGTTTTAGTTTTCAAGGGTAATAGCTAGGTCTGTGGAAAAAATGAAGATATTAGACTATTTTATGATTGCAAATGGTAAAAAATTTGATTAAAGGCTCTTTTCCTACTTCAAAAGTTTTAGTTTTCGCGGGTAAGAGCTTTGTCTGTGGAAAAAATGAAGATATTAGACAATTTTATGATTGCACATGGTAAAGAATGTGATTAAAGGCTCTTTTCCTATTTCAAAAATTTTAGTTTTCGAGGGTAATAGCTTTGTCTGTGGAGAAAATGAAGATATTAGACTATTTTATGATTGAATATGGTAAAGAATGTGATTAAAGGCTCTTTTCCTATGTCAAAAGTTTTAGTTTTCAAGGGTAATAGCTAGGTCTGTGGAAAAAATGAAGATATTAGACTATTTTATGATTGCAAATGGTAAAAAATTTGATTAAAGGCTCTTTTCCTACTTCAAAAGTTTTAGTTTTCGCGGGTAAGAGCTTTGTCTGTGGAAAAAATGAAGATATTAGACAATTTTATGATTGCACATGGTAAAGAATGTGATTAAAGGCTCTTTTCCTATTTCAAAAATTTTAGTTTTCGAGGGTAATAGCTTTGTCTGTGGAGAAAATGAAGATATTAGACTATTTTATGATTGAACATGGTAAAGAATGTGATTAAAGGGTCTTTTCCTATGTCAAAAGTTTTAGTTTTCGAGGGTAATAGCTAGGTCTGTGGAAGAAATGAAGATATTAGACTATTTTATGATTGCACATGGTAAAGAATATGATTAAAGGCTCTTTTCCAATGTCAAAAGTTTTAGTTTTCGAGGGTAACAGCTACGTATGTTGAAAAAATTAAGATATTAGACTATTTTATGATTGCAAATGGTAAAAAATTTGATTAAAGGCTCTTTTCCTATTTCAAAAATTTTAGTTTTCGAGGGTAATAGCTACGTATGTTGAAAAAATGAAGATATTAGACTATTTTATGATTGCAAATGGTAAAGAATGGGATTAAAGGCTCTTTTCCTATGTCAAAAGTTTTAGTTTTCGAGGGTAATAGCTACGTATGTTGAAAAAATGAACATATTAGACAATTTTATGATTGCACATGGTAAAGAATGTGATAAAAGGCTCTTTTCCTATTTCAAAAGTTCTAGTTTTCGAGGGTAATAGCTACATATGTTGAAAAAATGAAGATATTAGACAATTTTATGATTGCACATGGTAAAGAATGTGATTAAAGGCTCTTTTCCTATTTCAAAAGTTTTAGTTTTCGAGGGTAATAGCTACGTATGTTGAAAAAATGAAGATATTAGACTACTTTATGATTGCAAATGGTAAAGAATGTCATTAAAGGCTCTTTTTCTATTTCAAAAGTTTTAGTTTTCGAAGGTAATAGCTAGGTCTGTGGAAAAAATGAAGATATTAGACTATTTTATGATTGCACATGGTAAAGAATATGATTAAAGGCTCTTTTCCAATGTCAAAAGTTTTAGTTTTCGAGGGTAACAGCTACGTATGTTGCAAAAATGAAGATATTAGACTATTGAATGAATGCAAATGGTAAAGAATGTGATTAAAGGCTCTTTTCAAATTTCAAAAGTTTTAGTTTTCGAGGGTAAGAGCTTTGTCTGTGGAAAAAATGAAGATATTAGACAATTTTATGATTGCACATGGTAAAGAAAGTGATTAAAGGCTCTTTTCCTATTTCAAAAGTTCTAGTTTTCGAGGGTAATACCTACGTATGTTGAAAAAATGAAGATATTAGACTATTTTATGATTGCACATGGTAAAGAATGTGATTAAAGGCTCTTTTCCTATTTCAAAAGTTTTAGTTTTCGAGGGTAATAGCTACGTATGTTGAAAAAAT
The DNA here is from genome assembly GCF_032884065.1 of Artemia franciscana. NCBI lineage: Eukaryota > Metazoa > Arthropoda > Branchiopoda > Anostraca > Artemiidae > Artemia > Artemia franciscana. The sequence continues at coordinate 7,265 of NW_027064277.1, forward strand.
GAAGATATTAGACTATTTTATGATTGCAAATGGTAAAGAATGTGATTAAAGGCTCTTTTCCTATTTCAAAAGTTTTAGTTTTCGAGGGTAGTAGCTATGTCTGTGGAAAAAATGAAGATATTAGACTATTTTATGATTGCACATGGTAAAGACTGTGATTAAAGGCTCTTTTCCTATTTCAAAAGTTTTAGTTTTCGAGGGTAATAGCTGCATATGTTGAAAAAATGAAGATATTAGACTATTTTATGATTGCAAATGGTAAAGAATGTGAATAAAGGCTCTTTTCCTATTTCAAAAGTTTTAGTTTTCGAGGGCAATAGCAAGTTCTGTGGAAAAAATGAAGATATTAGACTACTTTATGATTGCACATGGTAAAGAACGTGATTAAAGGCTCTTTTCCTATTTCAAAAGTTTTAGTTTTCGAGGGTAATAGCTACGTATGTTGAAAAAATGAAGATATTAGACAATTTTATGATTGCACATGGTAAAGAATGTGATTAAAGGCTCTTTTCCTATTTCAAAAGTTTTAGTATTCGAGGGTAATAGCTAGGTCTGTTGAAAAAATGAAGATATTAGACTATTTTATGATTGCACATGGTGAAGAATGTGATTAAAGGCTCTTTTCCTATTTCAAAAGTTTTAGTTTTCGACGGTAATAGCTACGTATGTTGAAAAAATGAAGATATTAGACTATTGTATGATTGCACATGGTAAAGAATGTGATTAAAGGCTCTTTTCCTATTTCAAAAGTTTTAGTTTTCGAGGGTAATAGCTAAGTATGTTGAAAAAATGAAGATATTAGACTATTTTATGATTGCACATGGTAAAGAATGTGATTAAAGGCTCTTTTCCTATTTCAAAAGTGTTAGTTTTCGAGGGTAATAGCTACGTATGCTGAAAAAATGAAGATATTATACTATTTTATGATTGCAAATGGTAAAGAATGTGATTAAAGGCTCTTTTCCTATTTCAAAAGTTTTAGTTTTCGAGGGTAATAGCTACGTATATTGAAAAATTGAAGATATTAGACTATTTTATGATTGCAAATGGTAAAGAATGTGATTAAAAGCTCTTTTCCTATTTCAAAAGTTTTAGTTTTCGAGGGTAATAGCTACGTATGTTGAAAAAATGAAGATATTAGACTATTTTATGATTGCAAATGGTAAAGAATGTGATTAAAGGCTCTTTTCCTATTTCAAAAGTTTTAGTTTTCGAAGGTAATAGCTAGGTCTGTGGAAAAAATGAAGATATTAGACTATTTTATGATTGCACATGGTAAAGAATGTGATTAAAGGCTCTTTTCCTATTTCAAAAGTTTTAGTTTTCGAGGGTAATAGCTACGTATGTTGAAAAAATGAAGATATTAGACTACTTTATGATTGCAAATGGTAAAGAATGTCATTAAAGGCTCTTTTTCTATTTCAAAAGTTTTAGTTTTCGAAGGTAATAGCTAGGTCTGTGGAAAAAATGAAGATATTAGACTATTTTATGATTGCACATGGTAAAGAATATGATTAAAGGCTCTTTTCCAATGTCAAAAGTTTTAGTTTTCGAGGGTAACAGCTACGTATATTGAAAAAATGAAGATATTAGACTATTTTATGAATGCAAATGGTAAAGAATGTGATTAAAGGCTCTTTTCAAATTTCAAAAGTTTTAGTTTTCGAGGGTAAGAGCTTTGTCTGTGGAAAAAATGAAGATATTAGACAATTTTATGATTGCACATGGTAAAGAAAGTGATTAAAGGCTCTTTTCCTATTTCAAAAGTTCTAGTTTTCGAGGGTAATAGCTACGTATGTTGAAAAAATGAAGATATTAGACTATTTTATGATTGCACATGGTAAAGAATGTGATTAAAGGCTCTTTTCCTATTTCAAAAGTTTTAGTTTTCGAGGGTAATAGCTACGTATGTTGAAAAAATGAAGATATTAGACTATTTTATGATTGCAAATGGTAAAGAATGTGATTAAAGGCTCTTTTCCTATTTCAAAAGTTTTAGTATTCGAGGGTAATAGCTTTGTCTGTGGAAAAAATGAAGATATTAGACAATTTTATGATTGCACATGGTAAAGAAAGTGATTAAAGGCTCTTTTCCTATTTCAAAAGTTCTAGTTTTCGAGGGTAATAGCTACGTATGTTGAAAAAATGAAGATATTAGACTATTTTATGATTGCACATGGTAAAGAATGTGATTAAAGGCTCTTTTCCTATTTCAAAAGTTTTAGTATTCGAGGGTAATAGCTAGGTCTGTTGAAAAAATGAAGATATTAGACTATTTTATGATTGCACATGGTGAAGAATGTGATTAAAGGCTCTTTTCCTATTTCAAAAGTTTTAGTTTTCGACGGTAAAAGCTACGTATGTTGAAAAAATGAAGATATTAGACTATTATATGATTGCACATGGTAAAGAATGTGATTAAAGGCTCTTTTCCTATTTCAAAAGTTTTAGTTTTCGAGGGTAATAGCTAAGTATGTTGAAAAAATGAAGATATTAGACTATTTTATGATTGCACATGGTAAAGAATGTGATTAAAGGCTCTTTTCCTATTTCAAAAGTTTTAGTTTTCGAGGGTAATAGCTACGTATGCTGAAAAAATGAAGATATTAGACTATTTTATGATTGCAAATGGTAAAGAATGTGATTAAAGGCTCTTTTCCTATTTCAAAAGTTTTAGTTTTCGAGGGTAATAGCTACGTATATTGAAAAATTGAAGATATTAGACTATTTTATGATTGCAAATGGTAAAGAATGTGATTAAAAGCTCTTTTCCTATTTCAAAAGTTTTAGTTTTCGAGGGTAATAGCTACGTATGTTGAAAAAATGAAGATAATAGACTATTTTATGATTGCAAATGGTAAAGAATGTGATTAAAGGCTCTTTTCCTATTTCAAAAGTTTTAGTTTTCGAAGGTAATAGCTAGGTCTGTGGAAAAAATGAAGATATTAGACTATTTTATGATTGCACATGGTAAAGAATGTGATTAAAGGCTCTTTTCCTATTTCAAAAGTTTTAGTTTTCGAGGGTAATAGCTACGTATGTTGAAAAAATGAAGATATTAGACAATTTTATGATTGCACATGGTAAACGAATTGATTAAAGGCTCTTTTCCTATTTCAAAAGTTTTAGTTTTCGAGGTTAACAGCTACGTATGTTGAAAAAATGAAGATATTAGACAATTTTATGATTGCACATGGTAAAGAATGTGATTAAAGGCTCTTTTCCTATTTCAAAAGTTTTAGTATTCGAGGGTAATAGCTAGGTCTGTTGAAAAAATGAAGATATTAGACTATTTTATGATTGCACATGGTGAACAATGTGATTAAAGGCTCTTTTCCTATGTCAAAAGTTTTAGTTTTCAAGGGTAATAGCTACGTATGTTGAAAAAATGAAGATATTAGACTATTTTATGATTGCAAATGGTAAAGAATGTGATTAAAGGCTCTTTTCCTATTTCAAAAGTTTTAGTTTTCGAGGGTAATAGCTTTGTCTGTGGAGAAAATGAAGATATTAGACTATTTTATGATTGAATATGGTAAAGAATGTGATTAAAGGCTCTTTTCCTATGTCAAAAGTTTTAGTTTTCGAGGGTAATAGCTAGGTCTGTGGAAAAAATGAAGATATTAGACTATTTTATGATTGCAAATGGTAAAAAATTTGATTAAAGGCTCTTTTCCTACTTCAAAAGTTTTAGTTTTCGCGGGTAAGAGCGAAAAGTGGTAAAGAATGTGATTAAAGGGTCTTTTCCTATATCAAAAGTTTTAGTTTTCGAGGGTAAGAGCTAGGTCTGTGGAAGAAATGAAGATATTAGACTATTTTATGATTGCACATGGTAAAGAATATGATTAAAGGCTCTTTTCCAATGTCAAAAGTTTTAGTTTTCGAGGGTAACAGCTACGTATGTTGAAAAAATTAAGATATTAGACTATTTTATGATTGCAAATGGTAAAAAATTTGATTAAAGGCTCTTTTCCTATTTCAAAAATTTTAGTTTTCGAGGGTAATAGCTACGTATGTTGAAAAAATGAAGATATTAGACTATTTTATGATTGCAAATGGTAAAGAATGGGATTAAAGGCTCTTTTCCTATGTCAAAAGTTTTAGTTTTCGAGGGTAATAGCTACGTATGTTGAAAAAATGAACATATTAGACAATTTTATGATTGCACATGGTAAAGAATGTGATAAAAGGCTCTTTTCCTATTTCAAAAGTTCTAGTTTTCGAGGGTAATAGCTACATATGTTGAAAAAATGAAGATATTAGACAATTTTATGATTGCACATGGTAAAGAATGTGATTAAAGGCTCTTTTCCTATTTCAAAAGTTTTAGTTTTCGAGGGTAATAGCTACGTATGTTGAAAAAATGAAGATATTAGACTACTTTTATGATTGCAAATGGTAAAGAATGTCATTAAAGGCTCTTTTCTATTTCAAAAGTTTTAGTTTTCGAAGGTAATAGCTAGGTCTGTGAAAAAAATGAAGATATTAGACTATTTTATGATTGCACATGGTAAAGAATATGATTAAAGGCTCTTTTCCTAATTCAAAAGTTTTAGTTTTCGAGGGTAACAGCTACGTATGTTGAAAAAATGAAGATATTAGACTATTTTATGATTGCAAATGGTAAAGAATGTGATTAAAGGCTCTTTTCAAATTTCAAAAGTTTTAGTTTTCGAGGGTAAGAGCTTTGTCTGTGGAAAAAATGAAGATATTAGATAATTTTATGATTGCACATGGTAAAGAAAGTGATTAAAGGCTCTTTTCCTATTTCAAAAGTTCTAGTTTTCGAGGGTAATAGCTACGTATGTTGAAAAAATGAAGATATTAGACTATTTTATGATTGCACATGGTAAAGAATGTGATTAAAGGCTCTTTTCCTATTTCAAAAGTTTTAGTTTTCGAGGGTAATAGCTAGTCTGTTGAAAAAATGAAGATATTAGACTATTTTATGATTGCACATGGTAAAGAATGTGATTAAAGGCTCTTTTCCTATTTCAAAAGTTTTAGTTTTCGAGGGTAATAGCTACGTATGTTGAAAAAATGAAGATATTAGACTATTTTATGATTGCACATGGTAAAGAATGTGATTAAAGGCTCTTTTCCTATTTCAAAAGTTTTAGTTTTCGAGGGTAATAGCTAAGTATGTTGAAAAAATGAAGATATTAGACTATTTTATGATTGCACATGGTAAAGAATGTGATTAAAGGCTCTTTTCCTATTTCAAAAGTTTTAGTTTTCGAGGGTAATAGCTACGTATGCTGAAAAAATGAAGATATTAGACTATTTTATGATTGCAAATGGTAAAGAATGTGATTAAAGGCTCTTTTCCTATTTCAAAAGTTTTAGTTTTCGAGGGTAATAGCTACGTATATTGAAAAATTGAAGATATTAGACTATTTTATGATTGCAAATGGTAAAGAATGTGATTAAAAGCTCTTTTCCTATTTCAAAAGTTTTAGTTTTCGAGGGTAATAGCTACGTATGTTGAAAAAATGAAGATAATAGACTATTTTATGATTGCAAATGGTAAAGAATGTGATTAAAGGCTCTTTTCCTATTTCAAAAGTTTTAGTTTTCGAAGGTAATAGCTAGGTCTGTGGAAAAAATGAAGATATTAGACTATTTTATGATTGCACATGGTAAAGAATGTGATTAAAGGCTCTTTTCCTATTTCAAAAGTTTTAGTTTTCGAGGGTAATAGCTACGTATGTTGAAAAAATGAAGATATTAGACAATTTTATGATTGCACATGGTAAACGAATTGATTAAAGGCTCTTTTCCTATTTCAAAAGTTTTAGTTTTCGAGGTTAACAGCTACGTATGTTGAAAAAATGAAGATATTAGACAATTTTATGATTGCACATGGTAAAGAATGTGATTAAAGGCTCTTTTCCTATTTCAAAAGTTTTAGTATTCGAGGGTAATAGCTAGGTCTGTTGAAAAAATGAAGATATTAGACTATTTTATGATTGCACATGGTGAACAATGTGATTAAAGGCTCTTTTCCTATGTCAAAAGTTTTAGTTTTCAAGGGTAATAGCTACGTATGTTGAAAAAATGAAGATATTAGACTATTTTATGATTGCAAATGGTAAAGAATGTGATTAAAGGCTCTTTTCCTATTTCAAAAGTTTTAGTTTTCGAGGGTAATAGCTTTGTCTGTGGAGAAAATGAAGATATTAGACTATTTTATGATTGAATATGGTAAAGAATGTGATTAAAGGCTCTTTTCCTATGTCAAAAGTTTTAGTTTTCGAGGGTAATAGCTAGGTCTGTGGAAAAAATGAAGATATTAGACTATTTTATGATTGCAAATGGTAAAAAATTTGATTAAAGGCTCTTTTCCTACTTCAAAAGTTTTAGTTTTCGCGGGTAAGAGCGAAAAGTGGTAAAGAATGTGATTAAAGGGTCTTTTCCTATATCAAAAGTTTTAGTTTTCGAGGGTAAGAGCTAGGTCTGTGGAAGAAATGAAGATATTAGACTATTTTATGATTGCACATGGTAAAGAATATGATTAAAGGCTCTTTTCCAATGTCAAAAGTTTTAGTTTTCGAGGGTAACAGCTACGTATGTTGAAAAAATTAAGATATTAGACTATTTTATGATTGCAAATGGTAAAAAATTTGATTAAAGGCTCTTTTCCTATTTCAAAAATTTTAGTTTTCGAGGGTAATAGCTACGTATGTTGAAAAAATGAAGATATTAGACTATTTTATGATTGCAAATGGTAAAGAATGGGATTAAAGGCTCTTTTCCTATGTCAAAAGTTTTAGTTTTCGAGGGTAATAGCTACGTATGTTGAAAAAATGAACATATTAGACAATTTTATGATTGCACATGGTAAAGAATGTGATAAAAGGCTCTTTTCCTATTTCAAAAGTTCTAGTTTTCGAGGGTAATAGCTACATATGTTGAAAAAATGAAGATATTAGACAATTTTATGATTGCACATGGTAAAGAATGTGATTAAAGGCTCTTTTCCTATTTCAAAAGTTTTAGTTTTCGAGGGTAATAGCTACGTATGTTGAAAAAATGAAGATATTAGACTACTTTATGATTGCAAATGGTAAAGAATGTCATTAAAGGCTCTTTTTCTATTTCAAAAGTTTTAGTTTTCGAAGGTAATAGCTAGGTCTGTGGAAAAAATGAAGATATTAGACTATTTTATGATTGCACATGGTAAAGAATATGATTAAAGGCTCTTTTCCAATGTCAAAAGTTTTAGTTTTCGAGGGTAACAGCTACGTATGTTGAAAAAATGAAGATATTAGACTATTTTATGAATGCAAATGGTAAAGAATGTGATTAAAGGCTCTTTTCAAATTTCAAAAGTTTTAGTTTTCGAGGGTAAGAGCTTTGTCTGTGGAAAAAATGAAGATATTAGACAATTTTATGATTGCACATGGTAAAGAATGTGATTAAAGGCTCTTTTCCTATTTCAAAAGTTTTAGTTTTCGAGGGTAATAGCTACGTATGTTGAAAAAATGAAGATATTAGACTATTTTATGATTGCACATGGTAAAGAATGTGATTAAAGGCTCTTTTCCTATTTCAAAAGTTTTAGTTTTCGAGGGTAATAGCTACGTATGTTGAAAAAATGAAGATATTAGACTATTTTATGATTGCAAATGGTAAAGAATGTGATTAAAGGCTCTTTTCCTATTTCAAAAGTTTTAGTTTTCGAGGGTAATAGCTATATGTGAAAAAATGAAGATATTAGACTATTTTATGATTGCACATGGTAAAGAATGTGATTAAAGGCTCTTTTCCTATTTCAAAAGTTTTAGTTTTCGAGGGTAATAGCTACGTATGTTGAAAAAATGAAGATATTAGACTATTTTATGATTGCACATGGTAAAGAATGTGATTAAAGGCTCTTTTCCTATTTCAAAAGTTTTAGTTTTCGAGGGTAATAGCTACGTATGTTGAAAAAATGAAGATATTAGACTATTTTATGATTGCACATGGTAAAGAATGTGATTAAAGGCTCTTTTCCTATTTCAAAAGTTTTAGTTTTCGAGGGTAATAGCTACGTATGTTGAAAAAATGAAGATATTAGACTATTTTATGATTGCACATGGTAAAGAATGTGATTAAAGGCTCTTTTCCTATTTCAAAAGTTTTAGTTTTCGAGGGTAATAGCTACGTATGTTGAAAAAATGAAGATATTAGACTATTTTATGATTGCACATGGTAAAGAATGTGATTAAAGGCTCTTTTCCTATTTCAAAAGTTTTAGTTTTCGAGGGTAATAGCTACGTATGTTGAAAAAATGAAGATATTAGACTATTTTATGATTGCACATGGTAAAGAATGTGATTAAAGGCTCTTTTCCTATTTCAAAAGTTTTAGTTTTCGAGGGTAATAGCTACGTATGTTGAAAAAATGAAGATATTAGACTATTTTATGATTGCACATGGTAAAGAATGTGATTAAAGGCTCTTTTCCTATTTCAAAAGTTTTAGTTTTCGAGGGTAATAGCTACGTATGTTGAAAAAATGAAGATATTAGACTATTTTATGATTGCAAATGGTAAAGAATGTGATTAAAGGCTCTTTTCCTATTTCAAAAGTTTTAGTTTTCGAGGGTAATAGCTACGTATGTTGAAAAAATGAAGATATTAGACTATTTTATGATTGCAAATGGTAAAGAATGTGATTAAAGGCTCTTTTCCTATTTCAAAAGTTTTAGTTTTCGAGGGTAATAGCTAGGTCTGTTGAAAAAATGAAGATATTAGACTATTTTATGATTGCAAATGGTAAAGAATGTGATTAAAGGCTCTTTTCCTATTTCAAAAGTTTTAGTTTTCGAGGGTAATAGCTACGTTGTTGGAAAAAATGAAGATATTAGACTATTTTATGATTGCACATGGTAAAGAATGTGATTAAAGGCTCTTTTCCTATTTCAAAAGTTTTAGTTTTCGAGGGTAATAGCTACGTATGTTGAAAAAATGAAGATATTAGACTATTTTATGATTGCACATGGTAAAGAATGTGATTAAAGGCTCTTTTCCATGTCAAAAGTTTTAGTTTTCGAGGGTAACAGCTACGTATGTTGAAAAAATGAAGATATTAGACTATTTTATGATTGCACATGGTAAAGAATGTGATTAAAGGCTCTTTTCATGTCAAAAGTTTTAGTTTTCGAGGGTAATAGCTTTGTCTGTGGAAAAAATGAAGATATTAGACAATTTTATGATTGCACATGGTAAAGAATGTGATTAAAGGCTCTTTTCCTATTTCAAAAGTTTTAGTTTTCGAGGGTAATAGCTACGTATGTTGAAAAAATGAAGATATTAGACTATTTTATGATTGCAAATGGTAAAGAATGTGATTAAAGGCTCTTTTCCTATTTCAAAAGTTTTAGTTTTCGAGGGTAATAGCTACGTATGTTGAAAAAATGAAGATATTAGACTATTTTATGATTGCAATGGTAAAGAATGTGATTAAAGGCTCTTTTCCTATTTCAAAAGTTTTAGTTTTCGAGGGTAATAGCTATGTCTGTGGAAAAAATGAAGATATTAGACTATTTTATGATTGCAAATGGTAAAGAATGTGATTAAAGGCTCTTTTCCTATTTCAAAAGTTTTAGTTTTCGAGGGTAATAGCTATTGTTGAAAAAATGAAGATATTAGACTATTTTATGATTGCACATGGTAAAGAATGTGATTAAAGGCTCTTTTCCTATTTCAAAAGTTTTAGTTTTCGAGGGTAATAGCTACGTATGTTGAAAAAATGAAGATATTAGACTATTTTATGATTGCACATGGTAAAGAATGTGATTAAAGGCTCTTTTCCTATTTCAAAAGTTTTAGTTTTCGAGGGTAATAGCTACGTATGTTGAAAAAATGAAGATATTAGACTATTTTATGATTGCACATGGTAAAGAATGTGATTAAAGGCTCTTTTCCTATTTCAAAAGTTTTAGTTTTCGAGGGTAATAGCTAGTCTGTTGAAAAAATGAAGATATTAGACTATTTTATGATTGCACATGGTAAAGAATGTGATTAAAGGCTCTTTTCCTATTTCAAAAGTTTTAGTTTTCGAGGGTAATAGCTACGTATGTTGAAAAAATGAAGATATTAGACTATTTTATGATTGCACATGGTAAAGAATGTGATTAAAGGCTCTTTTCCTATTTCAAAAGTTTTAGTTTTCGAGGGTAATAGCTAAGTATGTTGAAAAAATGAAGATATTAGACTATTTTATGATTGCACATGGTAAAGAATGTGATTAAAGGCTCTTTTCCTATTTCAAAAGTTTTAGTTTTCGAGGGTAATAGCTACGTATGTGAAAAAATGAAGATATTAGACTATTTTATGATTGCAAATGGTAAAGAATGTGATTAAAGGCTCTTTTCCTATTTCAAAAGTTTTAGTTTTCGAGGGTAATAGCTACGTATGTTGAAAAAATGAAGATATTAGACTATTTTATGATTGCAAATGGTAAAGAATGTGATTAAAGGCTCTTTTCCTATTTCAAAAGTTTTAGTTTTCGAGGGTAATAGCTACGTATGTTGAAAAAATGAAGATATTAGACTATTTTATGATTGCAAATGGTAAAGAATGTGATTAAAGGCTCTTTTCCTATTTCAAAAGTTTTAGTTTTCGAGGGTAATAGCTACGTATGTTGAAAAAATGAAGATATTAGACTATTTTATGATTGCACATGGTAAAGAATGTGATTAAAGGCTCTTTTCCTATTTCAAAAGTTTTAGTTTTCGAGGGTAATAGCTACGTATGTTGAAAAAATGAAGATATTAGACAATTTTATGATTGCACATGGTAAAGAATGTGATTAAAGGCTCTTTTCCTATTTCAAAAGTTTTAGTTTTCGAGGGTAATAGCTACGTATGTTGAAAAAATGAAGATATTAGACTATTTTATGATTGCACATGGTAAAGAATGTGATTAAAGGCTCTTTTCCTATTTCAAAAGTTTTAGTTTTCGAGGGTAATAGCTAGGTCTGTGGAAAAAATGAAGATATTAGACTATTTTATGATTGCACATGGTAAAAATGTGATTAAAGGCTCTTTTCCTATTCAAAAGTTTTAGTTTTCGAGGGTAATAGCTACGTATGTTGAAAAAATGAAGATATTAGACTATTTTATGATTGCAAATGGTAAAGAATGTGATTAAAGGCTCTTTTCCTATTTCAAAAGTTTTAGTTTTCGAGGGTAATAGCTTTGTCTGTGGAAAAAATGAAGATATTAGACTATTTTATGATTGCAACATGGTAAAGAATGTGATTAAAGGCTCTTTTCCTATTTCAAAAGTTTTAGTTTTCGAGGGTAATAGCTAGTCTGTGGAAAAAATGAAGATATTAGACTATTTTATGATTGCAAATGGTAAAGAATGTGATTAAAGGCTCTTTTCCTATTCAAAAGTTTTAGTTTTCGAGGGTAAAGCTATGTCTGTGGAAAAAATGAAGATATTAGACTATTTTATGATTGCACATGGTAAAGAATGTGATTAAAGGCTCTTTTCCTATTTCAAAAGTTTTAGTTTTCGAGGGTAATAGCTACGTATGTTGAAAAAATGAAGATATTAGACTATTTTATGATTGCAAATGGTAAAGAATGTGATTAAAGGCTCTTTTCCTATTTCAAAAGTTTTAGTTTTCGAGGGTAATAGCTACGTATGTTGAAAAAATGAAGATATTAGACTATTTTATGATTGCACATGGTAAAGAATGTGATTAAAGGCTCTTTTCCTATTTCAAAAGTTTTAGTTTTCGAGGGTAATAGCTACGTATGTTGAAAAAATGAAGATATTAGACTATTTTATGATTGCACATGGTAAAGAATGTGATTAAAGGCTCTTTTCCTATTTCAAAAGTTTTAGTTTTCGAGGGTAATAGCTACGTATGTTGAAAAAATGAAGATATTAGACTATTTTATGATTGCACATGGTAAAGAATGTGATTAAAGGCTCTTTTCCTATTTCAAAAGTTTTAGTTTTCGAGGGTAATAGCTACGTATGTTGAAAAAATGAAGATATTAGACTATTTTATGATTGCACATGGTAAAGAATGTGATTAAAGGCTCTTTTCCTATTTCAAAAGTTTTAGTTTTCGAGGGTAATAGCTAGTCTGTGGAAAAAATGAAGATATTAGACTATTTTATGATTGCACATGGTAAAGAATGTGATTAAAGGCTCTTTTCCATTTCAAAAGTTTTAGTTTTCGAGGGTAATAGCTACGTATGTTGAAAAAATGAAGATATTAGACTATTTTATGATTGCAAATGGTAAAGAATGTGATTAAAGGCTCTTTTCCTATTTCAAAAGTTTTAGTTTTCGAGGGTAATAGCTTTGTCTGTGGAAAAAATGAAGATATTAGACTATTTTATGATTGCACATGGTAAAGAATGTGATTAAAGGCTCTTTTCCTATTTCAAAAGTTTTAGTTTTCGAGGGTAATAGCTACGTATGTTGAAAAAATGAAGATATTAGACTATTTTATGATTGCACATGGTAAAGAATGTGATTAAAGGCTCTTTTCCTATTTCAAAAGTTTTAGTTTTCGAGGGTAATAGCTACGTATGTTGAAAAAATGAAGATATTAGACTATTTTATGATTGCAAATGGTAAAGAATGTGATTAAAGGCTCTTTTCCTATTTCAAAAGTTTTAGTTTTCGAGGGTAATAGCTATGTCTGTGGAAAAAATGAAGATATTAGACTATTTTATGATTGCACATGGTAAAGAATGTGATTAAAGGCTCTTTTCCTATTTCAAAAGTTTTAGTTTTCGAGGGTAATAGCTACGTATGTTGAAAAAATGAAGATATTAGACTATTTTATGATTGCAAATGGTAAAGAATGTGATTAAAGGCTCTTTTCCTATTTCAAAAGTTTTAGTTTTCGAGGGCAATAGCTAAGTTCTGTGAAAAAATGAAGATATTAGACTATTTTATGATTGCACATGGTAAAGAACGTGATTAAAGGCTCTTTTCCTATTTCAAAAGTTTTAGTTTTCGAGGGTAATAGCTATGTCTGTGAAAAAATGAAGATATTAGACTATTTTATGATTGTACATGGTAAAGTATGTGATTAAAGGCTCGTTTCCTATTTCAAAAGTTTTAGTTTTCGAGGGTAATAGCTACGTATGTTGAAAAAATGAAGATATTAGACTATTTTATGATTGCACATGGTAAAGAATGTGATTAAAGGCTCTTTTCCTATTTCAAAAGTTTTAGTTTTCGAGGGTAATAGCTACGTATGTTGAAAAAATGAAGATATTAGACTATTTTATGATTGCACATGGTAAAGAATGTGATTAAAGGCTCTTTTCCTATGTCAAAAGTTTTAGTTTTCGAGGGTAATAGCTACGTATGTTGAAAAAATGAAGATATTAGACAATTTTATGATTGCACATGGTAAAGAATGTGATTAAAGGCTCTTTTCCTATTTCAAAAGTTTTAGTTTTCGAGGGTAATAGCTACTATGTTGAAAAAATGAAGATATTAGACAATTTTATGATTGCACATGGTAAAGAATGTGATTAAAGGCTCTTTTCCTATTTCAAAAGTTTTAGTTTTCGAGGGTAATAGCTACGTATGTTGAAAAAATGAAGATATTAGACTATTTTATGATTGCAAATGGTAAAGAATGTCATTAAAGGCTCTTTTTCTATTTCAAAAGTTTTAGTTTTCGAGGGTAATAGCTAGTCTGTGGAAAAAATGAAGATATTAGACTATTTTATGATTGCACATGGTAAAGAATGTGATTAAAGGCTCTTTTCCTATTTCAAAAGTTTTAGTTTTCGAGGGTAATAGCTACGTATGTTGAAAAAATGAAGATATTAGACTATTTTATGAATTGCAAATGGTAAAGAATGTGATTAAGGCTCTTTTCCTATTTCAAAAGTTTTAGTTTTCGAGGGTAAGAGCTTGTCTGTGGAAAAAATGAAGATATTAGACATTTTATGATTGCACATGGTAAAGAATGTGATTAAAGGCTCTTTTCCTATTTCAAAAGTTTTAGTTTTCGAGGGTAATAGCTACGTATGTTGAAAAAATGAAGTTAAGGTAATAGCGTGATTAAGAATAGCTATGTCTGTGGAAAAAATGAAGATATTAGACTATTTTATGATTGCACATGGTAAAGAACGTGATTAAAGGCTCTTTTCCTATTTCAAAAGTTTTAGTTTTCGAGGGTAATAGCTTTGTCTGTGGAAAAAATGAAGATATTAGACTATTTTATGTTTGCACATGGTAAAGAATGTGATTAAAGGCTCTTTTCCTATTTCAAAAGTTTTAGATTTCGAGGGTAATAGCTACGTATGTTGAAAAAATGAAGATATTAGACTATTTTATGATTGCACATGGTAAAGAATGTGATTAAAGGCTCTTTTCCTATTTCAAAAGTTTTAGTTTTCGAGGGCAATAGCAAGTTGTGGAAAAAATGAAGATATTAGACTATTTTATGATTGCACATGGTAAAGAATGTGATTAAAGGCTCTTTTCCTATTTCAAAAGTTTTAGTTTTCGAGGGTAATAGCTATGTCTGTGGAAAAAATGAAGATATTAGACTATTTTATGATTGCACATGGTAAAGAATGTGATTAAAGGCTCTTTTCCTATTTCAAAAGTTTTAGTTTTCGAGGGTAATAGCTACGTATGTTGAAAAAATGAAGATATTAGACTATTTTATGATTGCACATGGTAAAGAATGTGATTAAAGGCTCTTTTCCTATTTCAAAAGTTTTAGTATTCGAGGGTAATAGCTAGGTCTGTTGAAAAAATGAAGATATTAGACTATTTTATGATTGCACATGGTAAAGAATGTGATTAAAGGCTCTTTTCCTATTTCAAAAGTTTTAGTTTTCGAGGGTAATAGCTACGTATGTTGAAAAAATGAAGATATTAGACTATTTTATGATTGCACATGGTAAAGAATGTGATTAAAGGCTCTTTTCCTATTTCAAAAGTTTTAGTTTTCGAGGGTAATAGCTAAGTATGTTGAAAAAATGAAGATATTAGACTATTTTATGATTGCACATGGTAAAGAATGTGATTAAAGGCTCTTTTCCTATTTCAAAAGTTTTAGTTTTCGAGGGTAATAGCTACGTATGCTGAAAAAATGAAGATATTAGACTATTTTATGATTGCACATGGTAAAGAATGTGATTAAAGGCTCTTTTCCTATTTCAAAAGTTTTAGTTTTCGAGGGTAATAGCTACGTATGTTGAAAAAATGAAGATATTAGACTATTTTATGATTGCAAATGGTAAAGAATGTGATTAAAGGCTCTTTTCCTATTTCAAAAGTTTTAGTTTTCGAGGGTAATAGCTACGTATGTTGAAAAAATGAAGATATTAGACTATTTTATGATTGCAAATGGTAAAGAATGTGATTAAAGGCTCTTTTCCTATTTCAAAAGTTTTAGTTTTCGAGGGTAATAGCTAGTCTGTGGAAAAAATGAAGATATTAGACTATTTTATGATTGCACATGGTAAAGAATGTGATTAAAGGCTCTTTTCCTATTTCAAAAGTTTTAGTTTTCGAGGGTAATAGCTACGTATGTTGAAAAAATGAAGATATTAGACTATTTTATGATTGCAAATGGTAAAGAATGTGATTAAAGGCTCTTTTCCTATTTCAAAAGTTTTAGTTTTCGAGGGTAATAGCTAGTCTGTGGAAAAAATGAAGATATTAGACTATTTTATGATTGCACATGGTAAAGAACGTGATTAAAGGCTCTTTTCCTATTTCAAAAGTTTTAGTTTTCGAGGGTAATAGCTACGTCTGTGGAAAAAATGAAGATATTAGACTATTTTATGATTGCACATGGTAAAGAATGTGATTAAAGGCTCTTTTCCTATTTCAAAAGTTTTAGTTTTCGAGGGTAATAGCTACGTATGTTGAAAAAATGAAGATATTAGACTATTTTATGATTGCACATGGTAAAGAATGTGATTAAAGGCTCTTTTCCTATTTCAAAAGTTTTAGTTTTCGAGGGTAATAGCTACGCAGTTGAAAAAATGAAGATATTAGACTATTTTATGATTGCACATGGTAAAGAATGTGATTAAAGGCTCTTTTCCTATTTCAAAAGTTTTAGTTTTCGAGGGTAATAGCTACGTATGTTGAAAAAATGAAGATATTAGACTATTTTATGATTGCACATGGTAAAGAATGTGATTAAAGGCTCTTTTCCTATTTCAAAAGTTTTAGTTTTCGAGGGTAATAGCTATGTCTGTGGAAAAAATGAAGATATTAGACTATTTTATGATTGCACATGGTAAAGAATGTGATTAAAGGCTCTTTTCCTATTTCAAAAGTTTTAGTTTTCGAGGGTAATAGCTACGTATGTTGAAAAAATGAAGATATTAGACTATTTTATGATTGCAAATGGTAAAGAATGTGATTAAAGGCTCTTTTCCTATTTCAAAAGTTTTAGTTTTCGAGGGTAATAGCTAAGTTCTGTGGAAAAAATGAAGATATTAGACTATTTTATGATTGCACATGGTAAAGAATGTGATTAAAGGCTCTTTTCCTATTTCAAAAGTTTTAGTTTTCGAGGGTAATAGCTACGTATGTTGAAAAAATGAAGATATTAGACTATTTTATGATTGCAAATGGTAAAGAATGTGATTAAAGGCTCTTTTCCTATTTCAAAAGTTTTAGTTTTCGAGGGTAATAGCTAGTCTGTTGAAAAAATGAAGATATTAGACTATTTTATGATTGCACATGGTAAAGAATGTGATTAAAGGCTCTTTTCCTATGTCAAAAGTTTTAGTTTTCGACGGTAATAGCTACGTCTGTGGAAAAAATGAAGATATTAGACTATTTTATGATTGCACATGGTAAAGAATGTGATTAAAGGCTCTTTTCCTATTTCAAAAGTTTTAGTTTTCGAGGGTAATAGCTACGTATGTTGAAAAAATGAAGATATTAGACTATTTTATGATTGCACATGGTAAAGAATGTGATTAAAGGCTCTTTTCCTATTTCAAAAGTTTTAGTTTTCGAGGGTAATAGCTACGTATGCTGAAAAAATGAAGATATTAGACTATTTTATGATTGCACATGGTAAAGAATGTGATTAAAGGCTCTTTTCCTATTTCAAAAGTTTTAGTTTTCGAGGGTAATAGCTACGTATGTTGAAAAAATGAAGATATTAGACTATTTTATGATTGCACATGGTAAAGAATGTGATTAAAGGCTCTTTTCCTATTTCAAAAGTTTTAGTTTTCGAGGGTAATAGCTACGTATGTTGAAAAAATGAAGATATTAGACTATTTTATGATTGCACATGGTAAAGAATGTGATTAAAGGCTCTTTTCCTATTTCAAAAGTTTTAGTTTTCGAGGGTAATAGCTAGTATGTGGAAAAAATGAAGATATTAGACTATTTTATGATTGCACATGGTAAAGAATGTGATTAAAGGCTCTTTTCCTATTTCAAAAGTTTTAGTTTTCGAGGGTAATAGCTACGTATGTTGAAAAAATGAAGATATTAGACAATTTTATGATTGCACATGGTAAACAAATTGATTAAAGGCTCTTTTCCTATTTCAAAAGTTTTAGTTTTCGAGGGTAACAGCTACGTATGTTGAAAAAATGAAGATATTAGACAATTTTATGATTGCACATGGTAAAGAATGTGATTAAAGGCTCTTTTCCTATTTCAAAAGTTTTAGTATTCGAGGGTAATAGCTAGGTCTGTTGAAAAAATGAAGATATTAGACTATTTTATGATTGCACATGGTGAACAATCTGATTAAAGGCTCTTTTCCTATGTCAAAAGTTTTAGTTTTCAAGGGTAATAGCTACGTATGTTGAAAAAATGAAGATATTAGACTATTTTATGATTGCAAATGGTAAAGAATGTGATTAAAGGCTCTTTTCCTATTTCAAAAGTTTTAGTTTTCGAGGGTAATAGCTTTGTCTGTGGAGAAAATGAAGATATTAGACTATTTTATGATTGAACATGGTAAAGAATGTGATTAAAGGCTCTTTTCCTATGTCAAAAGTTTTAGTTTTCGAGGGAAATAGCTAGGTCTGTGGAAAAAATGAAGATATTAGACTATTTTATGATTGCAAATGGTAAAAAATTTGATTAAAGGCTCTTTTCCTACTTCAAAAGTTTTAGTTTTCGCGGGTAAGAGCTTTGTCTGTGGAAAAAATGAAGATATTAGACAATTTTATGATTGCACATGGTAAAGAATGTGATTAAAGGCTCTTTTCCTATTTCAAAAATTTTAGTTTTCGAGGGTAATAGTTACGTATGTTGAAAAAATGAAGATATTAGACTATTTTATGATTGCAAATGGTAAAGAATGTGATTAAAGGCTCTTTTCCTATGTCAAAAGTTTTAGTTTTCGAGGGTAATAGCTACGTATGTTGAAAAAATGAAGATATTAGACAATTTTATGATTGCACATGGTAAAGAATGTGATAAAAGGCTCTTTCCCTATTTCAAAAGTTCTAGTTTTCGAGGGTAATAGCTACATATGTTGAAAAAATGAAGATATTAGACAATTTTATGATTGCACATGGTAAAGAATGTGATTAAAGGCTCTTTTCCTATTTCAAAAGTTTTATTTTTCGAGGGTAATAGCTACGTATGTTGAAAAAATGAAGATATTAGACTATTTTATGATTGCAAATGGTAAAGAATGTCATTAAAGGCTCTTTTTCTATTTCAAAAGTTTTAGTTTTTGAGGGTAATAGCTACGTATGTTGAAAAAATGAAGATATTAGACTATTTTATGATTGCAAATGGTAAAGAATGTCGATTAAAGGCTCTTTTCCTATTTCAAAAGTTTTAGTTTTCGAGGGTAATAGCTAGGTCTGTTGGAAAAATGAAGATATTAGACTATTTTATGATTGCACATGGTAAAGAATGTGATTAAAGGCTCTTTTCCTATGTCAAAAGTTTTAGTTTTCGAGGGTAATAGCTACGTATGTTGAAAAAATGAAGATATTAGACTATTTTATGATTGCAAATGGTAAAGAATGTGATTAAAGGCTCTTTTCCTATTTCAAAAGTTTTAGTTTTCGAGGGTAATAGCTAAGTATGTTGAAAAAATGAAGATATTAGACTATTTTATGATTGCACATGGTAAAGAATGTGATTAAAGGCTCTTTTCCTATTTCAAAAGTTTTAGTTTTCGAGGGTAATAGCTACGTATGTTGAAAAAATGAAGATATTAGACTATTTTATGATTGCACATGGTAAAGAATGTGATTAAAGGCTCTTTTCCTATTTCAAAAGTTTAGTTTTCGAGGGTAATAGCTACGTATGTTGAAAAAATGAAGATATTAGACTATTTTATGATTGCAAATGGTAAAGAATGTGATTAAAGGCTCTTTTCCTATGTCAAAAGTTTTAGTTTTCGAGGGTAATAGCTACGTATGTTGAAAAAATGAAGATATTAAACTATGTTATAATTGCAAATGGTAACGAATGTGATTAAAGGCTCTTTTCCTATGTCAAAAGTTTTAGTTTTCGAGGGTAATAGCTACGTATGTTGAAAAAATGAAGATATTAGACTATTTTATAATTGCAAATGGTAACGAATGTGATTAAAGGCTCTTTTCCTATGTCAAAAGTTTTAATTTTCGAGGATAATAGCTATGTATGTTGGAAAAATGAAGATATTAGACTATTTTATGATTGCAAATGGTAAAGAATGTGATTAAAGGCTTTTTTCCTATTTCAAAAGTTTTTTTTTCGAGGGTAATAGTTGGAAAAATGAAGATATTAGACTATTTTATGATTGCACATGGTAAAGAATGTGATTAAAGGCTCTTTTCCTATGTCAAAAGTTTTAGTTTTCGAGGGTAATAGCTACGTATGTTGAAAAAATGAAGATATT